>NW_025961682.1:0-45676 GCF_023159225.1 Perognathus longimembris pacificus | reverse complement strand
GCCTGAGCAGGGAAAGCACGCCGTGTTTAGCATTTACTCTACTTTGCTCATTCATACTAGGGTATCATGATGAACACCTAGTCTTTTTCTGTTTCATTAATTATTGAATTAGGTTTGCGTGTATCTTTACATGTTTCATTTTAGAGTATGTTGTGCCTGTTGGGTGCTTGAATTCAGGGCCTGGGAGTGGTCTGATTTTTTCTTTTTTAAATCAAGGCTAGTGCTCTACCACATGAGCCACAGCTCTACTTCCAGGCTTTTTATTTTTGGCTGGTTACTTGGTGATAGCAGGCTCACAGTCTTTAAGGCTAGTGCTGGCTTTAAACAGCAACCCTCAGTTCTCAGCCTCCTGAGTAGCTGGTGTAAGCATGAGCCAATGGGGCCTAGCATATTTAGTTAGTTTTTGAGAAATAGATTTTATAGGTTAATCGAAAAGCATATACAAATTATTTCTCCTAATTCTTGAACGAAACTGCTTAACAAGAAGAAATTCCAGAACTGGTATCTTGTGTGTTATGGAGAGGTGGTCTATGTCTATGCATGCCAGTGGCTTGTTCTGTTTGCTTTGCCTTCTTGAATACTAGACATAGCTTTCCAACTTCAACAGCCATATTTTACAGCATTATCCACCCCCCACACATACACACACACGAATCACAAGAATGTGCGCATACATTCTTTCTCTAACAGTGTTATTTTCTATAATGAAGTATTTCGTCTGCAGAGAAATCAAAGGAAAAAGGAAAATGCTCAAATTATTGCAGACATTTTTTAGTCACCCAAAACTCCTGTTGTTTATACTATTTGCTGTGGTGAAAAAAAATCATGCATTGTTGCGTGTTCTCTTTGTAATATGTTACAGATAGCCACACTTTTTTCTGAAAATAAATGCCCCAAAGTGAATTTTTAATCAATGTGCTGATTTAAGTGCAGTCCAGATTTTATGGTAAATTAAATTCACCATTTGAAAGGTTTACATTTTTCCCAGAAATAATTTCTTGTACCATGTACAGTTTTTCCATTACTAATGAAGTTATCTTGACGAATGTGTGTCACAAATAAGGAAAGACCCAATGGGCTAGATCCAGACCGCAGATGAAAAGTGAAAACAGGACTCCAGCTCTCTCAGGCTGGCTCATCCCATGCTATCGATAAGGCAGATACAGGAAGCTATGGTGATTCAAGTAAAAGAGCGAAGAATTAAAACATTTTCTTATGCTGAAACTTACAATGGGATTTTATTTAGTTTGGTGAAGAACACCGTGAACAATTTTTTTGTGAGATTTTCTCTAGTTTCCTTCCTTTTGTGGTGGTCTTCAGATACCTAGATCTTTACAAATCCACTTGAATAAAGAACATTTACTGTTCTGAATTAAAAAAGGTTTTTTGTTTGTTTGTTAGCTCTGACTTACCTTTAAGGTCGCTAGGGGATTTAATTTGACTTGTATTTTAGACTTTATTTTTAATGAGTAGAAATTATACTGGAAGGCAGGGTCTGGCTGTGTTGCCTTGGCTGGTATTAAGGTAAAGTGCTCAATTAATCCTTCTGTCTCAGAGTCTGGAGTCACTGGGTCTGAAATATGAGCCCTGGTGCCCCAATACCCAGCTTCATTGCATTTCCTTGTTTTCCCAGGTATAGGGATGACAGTTTGACTGTGTTTGTCACTGAGGGACAAATGAATTTGGAGTGTGTTTTGTCTTCCCCCTTCTCTCTCCTTCTCCTCCGCTCTCCCTTGTCTTCCCATCCCCTCCTCCCTTCCCTTCCTTTCCTAGTCCTCTCCCCTGCTTCTTTTGTCCCTTCCCCCCTTCTCTCCCTCTCTTCTTTCCCACTCCCCTCTTCTGTTCCCTTCTCTCCCCCTCTCCAGCTTTATTCTTTTTCTTTTCTTGCAGCACAGGGAATCAAACCCAGGGTCTTGGGCATGCTAGGCCTACCCAAATGGAGTTTTATTTCTGATATTATATTTGGAAAAAATGACTGTGGTTTTCAAATATTGTTAATCCCCTAAACTTCTCATCCCTCCAACACAATAATCCCAAAGCCTATGGACTTTTACAGCCAATTAAACCAGTTGTAGTGAAATATTTGAGTTTGATCCTCTCCATCATGAGATTTAGGATGACCTCAGATGTGGGCCATGCAGTTAATCTGACAAAGGCACGGGCCATACCAACCTGGAGTGGACTTCCAAAAGCTAGATGTCTGGCTTGACATTATAAATAGATTATAACTGTAATTGCGGCTTGGTTTTCATCGGATGATGACATGCAATTCAGCTATAGAGAAAAATATGTGTATCCATAATTTTTGGTCATTTTCTGTGGTTGAGAATAGCCTCTATTTTTTTTTCTCCCCAACAATGAATACTTTTTTAGATGGTATTTAAGGTGATCATATTAATTGGTATGGGGGCATCTATGTACTTATGAAATCTAGTCCTAGATCATTAGGACAACATCCTCTGTTCACCATATCTTACCAACTTTAGTGGCAAGAACATCAAAGTCTCTGGGATATTTTTAGGATGTTGGAGGTTACACAGAAGAAGCCATAAGTTTAATATGGGCATTGTCTCTTCAGAAGAGCCTGTCTATTTCATGTGAAGATTTCTGAACCTCCCATGCCTTTGCCACATCATGGCGATGAATCCTAATGTTGGTACTCTCAAGTTATTTCTAAGATGTCAACATAGTTCTGCTGACAGTAAGAAACACAAATATTTCCTGTTCTTTAATGTATACACCACAGCAAAGAAATGCAGGCAAAGGTAGGTCCCGGGACTCAAAGCCTATAATCCTACCTTTTCAGGAGCCTGAGATCTGAGGATTGCAGTTTGAAGACAGTTTGGGCAGGAAAGTCAATGAGATTCTTATCTCCAATAAACTACTCAGAAAAATCTGGAAATGGCACTGTGGCTCATGTGGTAGAATGTCAGCCTTGAGCAAAAGTTGCTTGGGACAGTGCCCAGAGTTCAAGTCCCAGGACCAACAAAATCAAAAATCCCATGCAAGAGTCAGCATTTATTGCTTCAGGAAGAATTTATTGTAATAAACACGAATGAGGAAAATATCATTGTTGAAAAAGACTAAAGAGAAATCATGTCAATGTGTTTGTAGAAAATGGGGTCATTTGATGTTTAAATCTGACTTTGCCTTTGTTCAATGTTTTTATTGCATACAAGATTGCTAGTCTGATCCATTTGGAACTGATTTTGGTATAGGGTGATATGTAAGGATCTAGTATTCGTTTGTTGCATGTGTTGAACCTGTTTTGCCAGCACCATTTGTTAAAGAGGTTATCTTTCTTCCAGACTATTTTTTAGCTCCTTTATCAAAGATAAAGTAGGCATAGATCTATGGGTTCATTTCTGGATCTTCAATTCAGTTCCATTGGTCTTCAGGCCTGTTCCAGTGCCAACACCAAGCTGTTTTTATTACTATGGCTTTATAAGAGAGCTTGCAGTTGGGTATTGTAATTCCTCCAGCACTGTTCTTTCTGCTTAGGATTGTTTTTGCTATTCTGGGTCTTTTATTGTTCCATATGTATTTCTGGATTGCTTCCTCTCTTTCATTAAAAAATGGTGTTGGGGTATTAATGGGTATTGCGTTGAATTTGTCTGTCAATAGCCTTTGGCAATATTGCCATTTGACTATATTATTTCTCCCAATCATGGAGCATGGGAGTTTTTTCCATTTACTTAGTTCTGCCTTAATTTTGTTTTTCATGCTTTTAAATTCTCATCATAGAGGACTTTCACTTCTTTGATTAAGGTTATTTCTAGGTATTTTAAGTTTTTTGAGGATATTGCAAAGGGAGTTGCTTTCCTGATTTCAGTGTCGGTCTTCGCGTCATTAGCATATAAAAGGCTGTTGATTGTTGAGTGTTTATTTTATATCCTGCAACTTTCCAAAGTTTTGGATCAGCTGTAGTAGCTAGGGACTAGAGTCTATGGGGTTCTTTAGGTATAGGCTCATGTAAATTTCAAAAAGAAAAAGTTTCACTTCATCTTTTCCTATTTGGATCCCCTTTATGTTCCTTCTTGCCTAATTGCTCTGGCTAGGAATTCTAGTATTCTGTTGAAGAGGAGGGGGAGAGAGCAGACATACCTGTCTTGCTCCTGATTTCAAAGTGAATGGCTTTAGCTTTTCACCGTTTAGAATTATGCTTGCAGTTGGTTTGTCCTAAACTTCCTTTATTTTATTCAGGAATGTTCCCAGGAATCCCAGTTTTTCCAGGGCTATTATCATAAATGGGTGCTGGATTTTATCGAACGCCTTTTCCGCATCCAGAGATATAACCATGTGGTTCTTTGCCTTGCTCTGGTTGATGTGGTGGATTACAATAATTGACTTGCGTATATTAAACCAACTTTGCATCCCTGGGATGAATCCAGTTTGGTCATGGTGTATGATTTTTTTGATGACTGTTGAATTCGATTGGCCAGAATTTTGTTGAGAATTTTTGTGTCTATGTTCATCAGGGAAATCGGTCTACAGTTCTCTTTCCGTGATGAGTCCCTGCCTGGTTTCGGGAAGAGGGTTATGCTGGCGTCATAGAATATGTTTGGTAATGAACTTTCTCTTTCAATTTCATGGAAGAGTTTGAGAAATATTGGTGTGAGTTCTGTTTTGAAGGCCTTGTAGAATTCTGCTGTGAATTCATCTGGACCTAGACTTTTTTCGGATGGGAGACCACTTATTGCTGTTTCTATTTCAATGCTGGATATAAGTCTGTTTAGAAGCTTTAAATATTCATGATTGAGTTTGGGGATATCAATTTTTTCTAGAAAACCATCCATTTCTTCCAGGTTCTTGAATTTGTTGGCGTAAAGGTTTGCAAAATAGTCCCTTATTGTGTTCTGAATTTTGGATGTTTCTGTGGTGATGTTACCTGTTTCATCTCTGATCTTGTTTATTTGGGTGTGCTGCCTTCGTTTTTTGGTCAGGTTTGCTAGGGGTTTGTCTATCATGTTAATTTTTTTCAACGAACCAACTCTTTGTTTTGTTGATTGTTTCAATTTTTTTGTCTCTAGTTTATTTAACTCTGATTTGGTTTTAATTATTTCCTTCCATCTATTGACTTTGGGTTTGGCTTATTGTTCTCTTTTGAGAAGATTAAGGTGCTTCCTTAAGTTGTTGACTTGCTGTTTATCCACATTGTTGGTGTAGTATGCACTCAGAGATATGAATTTTTGTCTGAGTACAGGCTTTTCTGTGTACCAAAGGAGCTGCTACTTTGTGTACTCATCTTTGTTGAATTCCGTAAACATTTGAATTTCTGTTCTAATTTCTTTAATGACCCACAGATGGTTCAGCAGTATGTTGCTTAGTCTTCATGGTTTGTAGGATTTTGTGTGGTGGCTATTTGAGTTCAGCTCTAAGTTTATTCCTTTGTGGTCTGAGAGAATGCAGGGAATGATTTTGATACTTCGCAATTTGTGCAGATTTTCTTTGTGCCCTAAGATGTGATCTATTTTGGAAAATGTTCCATGTACTGCCAAAAAGAATGTCTATTCTGATATTGCTTGATGAATTATTCTGTAGATGTTGGTTATGTCTATTTGGTCTATGCACTTGTTTAGTTTTGTGGTTTCTTTGTTCCGTTTTTGGCATGTTGATCTGTCCAGAGGTGACCGTGGAGTATTAAAGTCTCCAATTAGCAATGTATTTGGGTCTATGAGTGCTTTTAGAGTTAGTAGTGTTTGTTTGATGAAGTTGGGTGCTCCTGTATTTGATGTGTGCATATTTAGGATGGTTAAATACTCCTGTAGGAGTGAACCCTTTATTAGTATGTAGTAACCTTCTTTGTCTCTTCTTACCATTTTTAATTTGTAGTCAATTTTATCTGATCCTAGAATTGCAACTCTAGCCTTCTTTTGGGGGGCATTTATTGGTAGATTTTATTCCATCCTTTCACTTTTAGATGTTTGCTTTTGCTGGATAGATGTGTCTCTTGGAGGCAACAGAAAGATGGATTTTGATTTTTGATTCAACTAATGAGCCTGCGGCTACGAATGAGAGTTTAGCTGTGTACAGTATTCTTGGTTGATAGTTTTTCTTATTTAGGGTTCGGTATACTTCATGCAGCCTCTCCTTGCTTTCAAGGTTTCTGCTGAGAAGTCTGGGGTAATTCTGATTGGTTTTCCTTTATATATGATTATTTTCTTCCCCATAGCAGTTTTAAAGATTCTTTCCTTGGACTCTTTTATCCTGTTTTATTGACAATGTGTCGGTGGGATGTCCTCCTCTGGTCTGGTCGGTTTGGGGTTGTAAATGTTTCTTGTATCTGTATCAGCCTATCCTCCGGGATATTTGGGAAGTTCTCGGCTATATTCTGTTAAATAGTTTGCCCATTCCCCTAATTTTTTCTCCAGGTTTTCCTCAATACCTATTAGCCTTAAATTGGGCTTCCTGATTGGGTCTTGGGACTCCTGGAGTAATCTGTTTTGTCGATAGGTTTGATTTGGTATTGTTTTTTTTGACATTTCTTCATAGAGTCTAGGAAATCTATAGCTCCTGAGATTCGATCCTTTGCTTCTTCTAGTTGGGAGTGTAGACTTGCTACTTGATTTCATATCTCTTTTCCTTCTGACTGGTCTTTCCTGATGATTTCCATGTCCTTGCTATAAGTATCTCTTACATCCTGCATGGAATTCTTTTCTTCATTAATTTGGTTTTGAGTGCTGTCACTCAAATCTTTTAGCTGGGTAAATATCTTTTCATTTGCCTCTTCAAGTTCATCTATCTTTCTCTATGTTGAGGCCATGAAATCGTCTATTATTTTATGGATTGATTGATGTCTATGGATGGATAGATTCTGTCTTTCATTGACTGCTCTGCTTCCTGCTTGTGTTGAATGGGAAATTGGACTCCATTGTTTGCCATCTTGAGTTTCTTCTGCCCTTTCGGAACGGGAATGCCAATCTACAAGCACCTTTGAGCACCATTTAAGACACAAAGTAGACCTTACCAAGCAATGTCATGTAAATCTTAGAAGTTCACAGTTATATACAGATACCTTGTATAACTGTATATAGAATTATATTTGCTGTTCCTAAAGAATACATTTTCAACATAACAACCAATCCTGAGCCATGTATACAGAAGTTAATTATTTACTGTTACAATCCTATGAGCAATTTTTGTTCTTATACACTTTTTGAACTGGCTGGATTTCTCTATGAACCTCTTTGATTCACTTGGGTTGAACAGGCATACCCTCTATCCAATAACTGGGGGTCAATGGAGTCTGGAGGTCCTGGAGGTAAATCTGGACAGTAGGTTAGAGGTAGTGAAGGGAATCGAGTAAAATGTAATTGGGGAGGGATGATTTTGGTTTAGTTTCAGTGGCATGGAAATGTGAAGAGTAGAATCGGTAGAAAGAACAAGGTTAAAATGATAGATCATGGAGAGTTAGCGGAAAAGTGTGAAGGGGTTAGTCACAAGAAACGAATTAAAAAGAAAGAGTATGTGAATGGAGAATAAATAAAAAATACTGCAAGACAAATGCACAAAACACAGAAAAATTAAAAATCCCCCCCAGGAAAATAAAATTTAAAAAAATGATAAAACATACAAAAATGGAAAACAAAACATCAACGACATCTCAGAGATGAAAAATAGAAAAAAAAGTTTAAAAAAAGTTTAAAAGAATGGAGTCTTCCTTGTTTGGGTGGGCTTTCTCCACTCTCTGGTTTCCTTGCATTGGTCTGTAGTCTATTTTGATGCTTGTGTGATTTGACCTGCTTTCAATTTTCAGGGGGTGGATCAGCTCTGAACCTCCTCCCCTGTCCGTGAAATCCTGAGGCTCTGTGGTTCGCACAGCTTGCACATAGGACTTGGGTGTCCTGTGTAAATGGGAGACATGAACAGTCTTGGGATCCAAGGCTCCTCCCATCTGCTGTGAGACTGAGGATTTTATCGCCTGGCTTTGAAGAGCCTGTGTACTCAGCAGGGCGGGTTGGCTCTGGACTGGTTTACCTGTCTGAGAGCCGCTTGCCTTTGGGTGGTTCCTCCCTCATGGGCATGACAGCCTCCTGAACAGAGCTGGCTATAGAATTCAGCTCCATTTTGGGCTAGGAATTAGCCTTCCTCTGTGATGGGGCCATTTATCTGGCTCGAGAACTGTTTGTTCTCCCATCTGGTTGTTCCTTGCTGCTAGTACCTGCTCTCCACTTTCTGTTTTAATTTAGAAATTCAGGCGGGGAGGGCAGGCACCTCTAGCTGAGTTCACTTGAGTGTGTGAACTGTGGCCCGGATGAGCTTCCTACCTGGGCAGGGGTTGTGCTGCTGGGTGGAGCTGGCTCTCATTGGTCGGTCCCTCTTGCCCTTTTCAAAGCTGGCCCCTTTGTCATGGCTTTCCCCAGGCCTGGTTTAATTCCAGTCTGGTCGGACCCTATGCCAGTGTCAGAGATGGCGCTGTGCTCTGGCAGTGGGGGAAGGCTACCTCCCAAAAGCTTCTCTGTGGGCACGAGTGAACATATCTTTTGTGGGGTACTCATGTTTCTCTTCATTTTTGGCCTGTCCATGCTCAGCCTGTGATCCACGTCTGTCTGCCACCATCTGGAGGATTTCTTCTTGGTCACCTCTGTGTGCTTTAGGTGCACGAACTGTGGGACACTGTGCCAGCACCAGCACTGGCTTGGCAGAGGGATGGGGCCCAGAACTCAAATCTGTGTTTTCAGGCCAGCAAAGTTGATTTTTCCTTCCTGGACAGAATCCCTGTACTGTTATAACTTACTTGGGCTGTCTTTCTAGGAGTAAAAGTTTCTGGAGTGGTTAAACTGGGGTATTGGAGAGAGCTGAGCTAGGGCTCTGCTGCTCCTCCACTCAGGGAAAATATTTTTAAATTGCTGTGTGCTGGTGATTAATGCCTAGCTATTTAGAAGACTCAATGTGCGGATTGCAGTTGGAAGCTAGCCTGGGGAGGAAATTCACTGAGATTCTGGTCTGCATATGACCACCAAAAGAAAACAAAACCCAAAACAAAAAAAACAGCAGAAAGTGCAGCTGTGGTAGAGTGCTAGCCTTCAGCTCTAAAAATCAGGATCAGTGGCCAGGCCAGAACTGGGACCAGTAACCCAGAGACCTAGTGAAATGTTCATTGTGACTAAGCCTGCCTTATTATTTAGAGGTAGAAATGGGCTGTTAAGGTCTTGGGAAGAACTAACTGGGTATCAAACTAATTAAAGTCTCCAAAAATAACTAAAAGTGTATTAAAATGTAGTCTATAATCAGTTGTGCCCAATATTAATGGATTTAACCCTATATTATGATGGGTATTTGAGTTCATAGTTTCCAGTTGGTTTACTCTTTGCAGCTTCTAAAGTAGCAGCCCCCCCTTTTTTGTTTGAGAAATTAGTATTTGATTTTCTTTTTCTTATGTAATTTGGAAATTCTCTGCTGAGAATTATGATACCATGTAGAAAGCTGTTGACACACCAATTAGGTGGTTTTCCTGAAGCTAAATGATGCCTGTCACTTGTTAGGTGAACTGTAAGATTTTGATCCCCTCTGCAGGTGAGCTTTACCTGGCCATTATTTTTAAGGACTCTCACCAGAGCTCATAAAGATGGGTTCAGGTACTGCTGCCATGTTTACTAGTAAATACTTTGGGAGTTGGCTAAGCTCTCCTAGGACTGCAAAAATCAGTTGGGTCTATAAGAAACAGTGGTGTCAAGACTCTGGCTAATTCCTCCCTTTAGGTGGCTGTCCATGTGTCCTGTTTGATGTGTAACAACATCCTGTGCTTTGACCTAGGAGCCGGTTGTATCCATAATTCTACAAACAAACATGTTTCCAGATGCTTTCAAATAATGTCCCAAATGAGAACTGTTTTTTGAAGCGTACCCTGTGTGTAAAGATGATGGGTATCAGTGTGGGTTTCTTTAGGAGTAAAGGAAGCAGAGGGTGATTAGGACAAACAGGATCTGGGTCTCCCTTTAGTTGGAGGCATTCACTGTGGTATTGTGGTGGTGGATGCAACAGTAGAAGACAAATTCTCTTCCCTCCACCTTGTGATTGCTTCTACTGCCATATGACAGGGTTGGGCTCAAGATCTACCTGTTAGTGTTCCTACACAGTACGTGTGCATGGCCATGAACACATTGGAGTCACAAGGCTGCACAATCCCCAGGTCTATCTGCAGAGAAGTCCAGTGTTGCATAGTGGGCTGGGTGAAAGTTGTCAGTGCACACTGAGATATATCATGTGTACTCATGGAGGCACAGTATCTTGCTGTGGAAGTGAACCCTGGGTTAATGAGCAGGAAGGTCACCCTGGACAGTTCACAGAGGCTGCTGTGTCTGGTTTACTATTTGCAGAGATCACCTGGGTTCCTGCTTCTATTCCACACAGCTTTAAGCTATCTATTGGGTATTTCAAAATAAATATGACTCTGTGTGTGTGTGTGTGTGTGTGTGCGTGTGTGTGTGTACGTGTGTGTATGAGATAGAGAGAGTATCCATATACATATGTGCACTAATACTTGAGCTCAGGGCATCTTTCTTTAATTTATGTTTATTTTCAAGTTGGTGTACAGAGGGGTTACATTTTCATACCTAAATTAATGAGTACATTTCTCATCAAACTTGCTACCTCATCCCTCATTTTTCTTCCAGATTTTCCCTCCCTCCATTTTTACAGTTAGTTTACAACATATCTTGTAGTTATTACTTTTGCATTCGTTCTCGTTTTACCATTTGCCTCAATATTTTGATGTTCCCCATCCCTTCCCTAATTCACACACACACACACACACTCACACACACACACACACACACACACACACACACACACACACAAACACATATATATATATCCAGGGTATCAAAATCAAAAACAGTGACAACAAGGCCAAACCATAGGGAAGATAAGCAAATGGAAAAAGGAACGATTTCATATAGCACGTTAAAAATAACAACAATGATAACCCATTTGTTTCCATGTCTTAGAGTTTGTTTCACTTCACATCATTTTATGTGATCATAGGTACATAACTACTGAGATATGGTGTTTCATAATGGCTTTCAAGGCCCACTGGCACTCTGCTAACATGGACACATAGCATGCCTTCCAGTCCGGCCCCGCCTATTGTGCCACCTGTGCTGCCCTCGAAAGTTCTCAGTGTTGTGTGTGTAGTCAGAGGCTACCTACAATTTTTTCACATTGCATTCTTGAATTCCTCCAATGAGATTTTGCTTAAATAGTCATGCAGTGTAGGGTTTATTGAAATATATAGTCTTCAGTCTTTGGACATATTTGATGGAGTTCAATTTTTGTTATGTTAAACACTTGTTTTCAGGTAGTATCCATCATTTGATTCTGGACATCATCACCATCCGCTGTCATTAAAAAGCTGAAATACCTCTTTTTTTATGACAGTTCTTCAGATGTGTGAAATCGCAGATTGCATTTCACACTATTTCAGTATAAATGTTTTTATTTTTAGGATTAATTCCCTTAGATTATTAGGCAGTTTGAATTTGTTTTTTCTTAGAGTGCTTGCTTGCAATACCATATCTGAATAAAGCTGCAGTTTGTTCAGAGAAGAAAACTTCAGTTCTGTATATCATACTGTCTGCTAAGGAACCTCTAATCGCAGTCACATTCTTTCTGGAGTTGTACTTCTGTCCACAGACATAGAGCTTCATGCTTATTTATACTTCTAATTATTTTCATATATGCCACTAAGTCCTGCCTTGTCTACTCATTATTGTACAAGTTTTAAAGGGAAGGAGCACACTGAAACATTTTCTATAATTTAATTGGAGAGAAGAGTCTCATAGACTCCTCTGCCTGGGCTGGCTTCCAACTGTGAACTGTGATCTCAACCTCCTTAGTAGCTACGATTATTGGCATGAGCCACTGGTGCCAGGCAACTTGTCACATTGTTTTTCCCACCAAATGTCCATCCAGTTTGTAGAGAATCCAACTTTGGCTTTGTCAGGATTGATTGCAATCATGATCATTTCAGTGATATTCAACTCTGGGCTTCATCTTCTGCTTTTGTTGCTCTCAATCTGTTTATGAGGGCCTTTAGAAGTGTCTTCTTAGCCACGATGCTTGCATGAAGCATCTTTTCTGAATAGCCATACTTTTAACTATGGTCCTCCAGAGAATGCTCCCTTTTCATGTTAGCAAATGGTACAAGGAAGAAGGTTTTCAAGGTTCAATAAATTACAAGCGCATGGAATCAAACAGATGTAAGCACGTTTACTTACTGGAAAATTTGTGAATGGTGAGTCACAATTCACAACAGCAGTGTACCATTTAGCAAACTCAAGAGGTTTAGAAAATTAAAATGTATTCTTTTGGAGCAGAATATACGTATATATCAGTTCATCAGAATAATATTTTTCCTCTTAAATAATATGGTTAAGAGCAAGTAGTTCTAAGGACTGATGTTTTTTATCATGGAAATAAGGAGGAGACATAATTTACAAGTTTGCAGAAAGTTAGTTGACATTGTCTAGGGTTGGTAAAGTGAAATTAACTTGAAGCGTGCTTGCCTAGCATGCATGAAGCCCTGGGTTCAATGTCCCAGAACCACAGAAACAGAGAAGGACAGAAGTGGCGCTATGGCTCAAGCGGCAGATTGATAGCTTGAGCAAACATAAGCCAGGGACAGTGCTCAGGCCCTGACTCCCAAGCCCCAGGACTGACAAAACAAAAATAGACCCAATAAAAAGAACCTTCAAAATGGGAACCAGAGGCTGGACAAATCCAGCCCCTGCCTCATGAGGCTTCTTCCAGGCTTCATTCAAGGACTGCCATCTAACACCAAGGGACCCTGCTGCTCACCGTCTTCAGGAGGGGCCACATTTCGGCCTTTTACCCCTAATGTCGACGCCCTTTACCAGCAGGAAGCAGCCAGAGAGTCGTCTTCCTTTTCCATAGCTATTAAAAGGCTGGAATGTCAGTTCCCTCCTGGAGGGCTCCAAGCAGATGCCCCCCACCTCATTGAGTCTCCACACAGTTACTGGGTAACCAGCAAGCCTAGAGGCAGGTACCTTCCCCTTCCCTAAGGTCACATCCTAATCCATCTGACCCAATCCCCTGCCCTAGATTAGGCAGGGATGGATGAGGGTCAACTGGTCTCTCCCTTTCCTCCCTTCTCTCCGGCCATGGATCATCACCACCACAGGGCAGCAGTTCGGTAATAAACTTTCCTCTCCTGCTTTAAAATAAATGTAAAAAAGGGAAACAGAGCTGTGGCTCAAGTGATATAGCATTGGCCTGAAGCTGACAAAGCTTAGGACAGTGGTCTTGTTGAGTTCAAGCATAGCACCCCCTCCCCACCCGAATGCTTCTAATTATGAAGATACGTATATATATATATATATTTTTTTTCTTTATTGAGAGTTAGTACCTACATAAATTTGACAATATACATTTTAAACTTCCCAGTGATAAACATCATCATTCTAGCGGGGAGGGGAGAAAATGGGGAGGGGGAATGAGGGAGGTAACAGTGTAAGGGGGAGGGGGAGGGGGGAATAATGGAGGTAACAGTACAAGGGGTAGTGGGAGGTGGAGGGGGAGGGGAATGATGGAGGGAACAACAGTAGAAGTGGGAGGGGAGGGGGGAGGGCAGGGTAAGCTGAATGATGGAGGTAACAGTTCAAAGGGGAGAGGTAGGGGGAATGATGGAGGGAACAAAGAGTACAATGGGGAGGGGAGGGGTATGATGTAGGTAAAATACAGTACAAGGGGGGAAGGGGAGGGGGCAGGGCAAGGTGGAAAGATGGAAGTATGAAACAGTCCAAGTGGAGAGGGGGAGGGGATGGGGGAATGATAGAGTTAACAAACAGTAGCAGAAGGGAATGTAGAGGGAGGGGAGGGGAATGATGGAGGTAACAGTACAAGGGGAGCTGGAAGAGGAGGGGGGAATGATGGACATAACAAACAGTACAAGTGGGGACAGGAGGGGGGAATTATGGAGGTAACAACAGTACAAGGGGAGAGGTGGTGGGGGAGGGGGGAATGATGGAGGTAACAAACAGTACAAGGGGGGAGTGGGAGTGCGAATAATGGAAATAAGAAACAGCCCGAGGGGGAGGGGGATGATGGAGGTAACAAACAGTACAGGGGGGAGGGGCAATAATGGAGATAAGAAAAAGCACGAGGGGGGAGGGGGAAGTGGGAGGGGGAATGATGGAGATAACAAGCAGTACAAGGGGGGAGAGGGAGTGGAAAGGGAGGAGGAGGGGGGAATGATGGAGGTAAAAAACAGTACAAGGGGGGAAGGGGAGTGGGGAGGGAGGGGGAGGGGGGAATGATGGAGGTAACAAACAGTACAAGAAAAGTATCCAAGTACTACTGTACAAAACTGGAACCTCTCTGTTCATCACATTGACAATAAATAAGGGGAAAAATATAATGTGACAATAACAAATGCTGGGGGTGGGGGGATATGGCCAAAGGGAACTGTTCTACAGTTAGTGGGAATGTAAATTTGTTCAACTATTCTGAAAGCAGTATAACGGTTCCTCAAGACACTGAAAATAGAAATTTCCTATGACCCAGCAATTCCAGTCCTGGGCATTTATCAAATTAACCCCAAAGCACACTAAGGCTAACAGCACCACATGTTCATTGCAGCATTGTTTAGCATATCCAAGATATAGAATCACCCAGATGCCCCTCAAGAAAATTAATGGATCAATAAAATGTGGTATATGTACACAATGGAATTCTATGCTTTCATCAGAAAGAATGATATTGCTCTAATCATAAGGAAATGGAAATAGTTAGAAAAAATAGAAAAAAATTACACTAAGAAAGCCCTACCCAAAGAAACATAAACCGTATGTTCTCCCTTATTGGTAATAATTAATACATGTCTAGGATAGACCTAGCAGATGATCACAATAGCTCAATAGCTATATACAGATGATTACATAAGATGATGCTAAGAGAAATGGTCTCCAAAATATGGAAATAAGTGGTTTATCATTATGTTGTTAGTTTCACCCTACTGTGTGATTTTTTTCTTTTTTCTTCTGTTCATGTTCCCTATGACTTAGCCCCTGTAGTCACTGCTGATTCTGGTACCATGGTTATTTTATATATGCCTGTCTGAATTAGGGAAGGGAAGGGGAGCATAAAAATGATGAGATAAAGTGTAAAATGCAATCCAATGCAACAGCAATATTTCCAAGAAAATATGTTGGAAATTAACTGTACAAATTGGGGTGGTATAATTGGGAAGGAGGAAAGGTAGGAAAAAAATGAGGGAGTCGTAACAAGTTGGACAAGAAATGTATTCACTATCCAGTGTATGTAACTGTACCCCATATGTACTTCACCTTGACAATAATAAAAAAAATTATATTAATCAAAGTGAGCGAGACCAAAAGAAACATATGTTGCATGGTCTCCTTCCTTTATAGTCATGAGAATGGGCCTAGGAATCTACAGGGAAACACAGTGGTTAGTAAAAGACAAATCATACCACTTATACATGAAATATTATACAGGATTCTCGACATTCAAACAGTGAGACCAAAGAAGGATATTCTTAGGACAGGATCACAAAAGCTCAATAGCTATGTGCACATGATAATACAAAAGGATGTTTATTGAAGTGAACTTCAAGAAATGGAAACAAGAGATTTTTTTATTTAACTTTTTATGATTTTTCCCCTTTTGTTGTTGTTTGTGATTTCTATGCTTTTTGCCTTGTATGTAAGTTTATCTGTTTGGGGGAGAGTAAAGGGAAGTACAGAAATGGTAGAACAAAATGTGAACAAATGGAGGAGGGAAACTCATAAGATACATTGTGCTGAAAATTAATCTGTATAACTTGGGGATGGTTTGAGGCAGGGGGGAGGGCATGGGGGAGTAAATGAAGGAAGAGGTCACTTTGTTCAAAAAGAAATGTACTCAGTACATGACCTATATTACTATAACCCCTTTGTACTTTACAAGAAAAGTAAATTAAAATAATAAAAATAAAAATTGAGAAACAGATATGAAAGAGTAATGGAGGACAAATTTCAGCAATGAATGTTATACATGGAAGTATCACAGTGTATCCCCTTGACACAATTGGTATATACTAACAAAAAATTTTAGATAAAGGTTATAAAACTAGAAAATAAAATAAATGCATCTCCCATATATTTAATATTTTACTTGGTCCTTCAGAAATACCACAGGAGCTGTTATATGGATCTTTCAATAGAACCGTCAAAGGAAAAGCCTATAAAACATTTCCCAAGCAATTAAAGGGCTCAATTCAATAAAAATTAATACCCTGAGGCACTCAACCTTTTTTCTTGGAGGCTGCCAAAACGTTCTTATTTTAATATTCCATTTAAACATCTAGGAAATGTGAATGCTAGAGAGGATCCAATCACTGAACATTTCTAAAGTCACATAGGTGTATGCGCTAGGATTCATAGATTATAGGGCTTTAAAATTATATGGATCAAGAACTATTACTGTGCTGTAGAAGTGGGGCCTGACCTTGTATGTTGATTCAGCTTAAGCTCATTGAAATAATAGCACATATTTCAATGGTCAAAGATGAGAAATACATTCACATGCAAGTCATACAGTAACTATAATAATACAATAATAACTGGGCCAGAAAATTCATGGGCTGGACTGTGAAATCAGAAGCTGATATGTAGAAATGCTGTCTGAATTGGGTTTTCTGAAAGGACCCTAAGGTGTTTACTACTGAGTGAAATTTTCTTTTGTCCTTTTTTTTTTGTCAGTCATAGGATTTGAACTCGGGGTGGGATTCTCTCTGAGCTGTTTTGTTCAAGTCCAGTACTCTATCACTTTGAGCCACAGTGCCACTTGTGCTTTTGTGGTGGTTAATTGGACATAAGAGTCTCACAGACTTTCCTGCTCAGACTAGCTGTTGATCTGTGATCATCAGACCTCAAGCTCGTGAATAGCTATATGTACTGGAGTGAACAACTAATGCCTGGCTGAAATTTTCTTGTGACCAATTTGTTAATAATTTCCAAGCCTTTTTATTTGTCATTGGAGACATATGAAACCTAAGTTCTCCTGGGATAGTGTTCTAATATTTACCTGTAGGCCAAATATATATTGGCTGCTAACTCTTTCAGAAGAGTCAATTAAAAAATTTCAAAACTGAATAAGTTGGTTAAGATTGCTCCTTTCCCAGTTCTGCTTTGCCCCTTTTTAGCCTTCTGTCTTTCAATCAGGCTGATTATCTTGCAACGACTGTTGCAACTTTAGACTCAAAAGAAAAGCTCTAAATTACTATGAATGGGTGATGATCAAGGATATTATACTTGAGTTCCTGTCTAATTGAATGTAATGGCACTTGAGAATACAGATGTTCTCATCCTTTTGACATCGCCAGGCATCCTTTTCGGAAGGGTGAATGGAAAGGTGCGAAAATGAAGGCCATGGGTATTGTTGGGCTCAAAGTGTCATTCCAGGAGCATGGCAGGTGTTAGTTCTATTGTGCAAGGCAAGGTTTGAATCATCCACATGGCATTTTTGTTGAGTTTTAGAGGAAATATTGGCAAAGAAGGACCATTCTAGAGGGTGGCAAGCCACGAAAACAGAAAATCTGCCTGATAAAGAAGAATTTTGGGTGAGACACCATATTGAGGAAATGTTGACAATGTTTGCTAATATATGGTAGTTCATTTCTCTTACCAAACAGAACTCTGGTCCAAGAGTGGAAGTGAGTAGGGAATAAATCTCTATTGAAAATAAGAAGTCCTCCACCACACACATAGTTGTGTCACATAATTTCCTTTTATTTGCTGGCGTCATCATCCTTGATAGAATTCAGCAGTTAGTAGTAGAGATCAGTTCTTGCCTAGACCACACTTAACTAACTTCCATCTTGAAACAACTTCTAAAGTCCAGAATGTTCCCTTCCTTAGCTTATTCTAGTCTTTTGAGATCTTGCTGACTTTTTAAAATGGGATGTTTCTTGCTCAGCACGTTCAATAAAACACGCTTGTGTAAGAAATGCACCCATCCCTCCAAAAAGACTCACACGATAAGTACAATCTTAAGTACCAATTATGTGTCAAGCCTGTGCTAGGCACACGCAAAGTATTTTGTTGACAGTTGATCATCTGTGAGAACTTATAATGACATTGCGATGTTAGCAGGTGTGTGGAGAAGCAGGGTATATGGAGGAAAGAAGAGATGGATCTGTATTTTCCCCAGTGTGTTGAAGGAAATGTTGAAGGAAGGGAAAGGAAACAGTCCCATGACTACTTGCTCAAGGCGCTGTACAAAGTCTTTTGGCATTTTGTTAGTAGATTGATGGGTGGCCAACATCTATGCCCATTGTTACTGTACATCCCTTATGCATGACTGGCCTTTTAAATAAACTTTCTGGAGATCAGCTTGACATTCCAGGCTATGTGAAATTTTGCCTGGGATTGAATAACAATGGGTATTTCTTGGAATTTTTTAATAGAATACAGGAGACAGAATCATCATGACTTTTTTGAAAAATAACTTTTGCCATAAAGACCACTTGTTTGGGAGCAGAGGCAGATCTGGTCTCTGGTCAGCTTCTATTCCCTCAGGCTCCTCTGCGGATTCTGTTGTTGGCCTCATTCACGGTCTTTCTCTTGGGTGGTCAGATGTTACAAAGGGCATCACACATCTCTGTCTTGCTTTGGGCCTGGACACACTGATCTTTTTGTTACAATAGGGTTGGTCACCTCGAACTCAACCCTGTGAAAGGTCTGAGGAAATGTGGTTGGAGATGACAACCATGTGACAGATTGCTGTCAGTTCAAGGCCGGTTCCTTGTCAGGGTTGAAAGGAATGCCAGGATTATGGTCCCTGGGAAGAGCTCACAGGGGTCTTTCTCAGGGCCAAGGGCACATGGCTTATTCCATGGGGATCATTACACAATACTCAATCATTACACAATATGCAGCACTCGATTCCTAAGGCCTTGATGGTGGGGGGAGGTTGATTTTTACTTCCTCTCCTGTTTTTTTGGCTATGTTTATAATTCCTAACATAGTCACTTGGAAAGAGTTGGTAGATAACTTCTCCGGGCCCCTCCCGTGATTCCATCCCTTCTCCTTCTGTGTGAAAACTCATTTTGTAATTTAAACACAAAGAGCAGTTCAATCACCTGTCACTCATGGTCTCAATTAATTGTGGTAATATTTATTTAGCTGCTCTACTGTGGTGGCACTTACTAAAAAATTCATAGAGAATATTAATCAGCTATAATATTATGATAGTATTACCATATTATTGTACAACATTATAAAACAGATTCACAGCAGAGTGTGCTTAGAAAATTTCTAAGTACTGTATGCAAGCATTTAGGTTCTTGACCTAATTAAATATTCATTACGCTAACTTAATTCATTTAGTAATTATTTTCAGATTATATATATAATATGATTTCCCAGTAGTATTTCCAGGGGCTTATATACATATACTTAATGTAATGTTGTGGTTTTTTTTGCCAGTTCTGAGGCTTGAAATCAAAGCCTTAGCACTGTCCCTGAGATGCTTTTGTTCAAGGCTAGCACACTACTATTTGAGCCACAGCACTACTTCCAGCTTTTTCTGTTTATGTGGTGGGGAGGAATGGAACCCAGGGCTTCATGCATGCTAGGCAAGCACTCTGCTGCTAAGCCACATTGCCATTCTAACATCTTGGGTCTATTTATGAATTGTTCATTGTGCCAGTCCTGAGGCTTGAACTCAGGGCTTGGATGCTGTCCTTGTACTTTTGTGCTCAAGACTAGTAGTCTACCATTCGAACCATAGGTCCACTTCCAGTTTTTTTGGTAGTTATTTGGAGATGAGTCTCACAAACTTTCCTGCCTGGCTGGCTTTGAGCTGTGATTCTCAGCTCATAGACTCCTGAGAAGTTAGGATTACAGGTGTGAGCCACTGGCACTTAGCAGCTATTTTTTTTGTTTTATAATCTGATTGGAAAGATAATTTACAATATTTTAAGTGATGGACTGTTTTTCCTAAGTCAAGTATTTTGACATATTTTCTAGGTAAACAGTCATGTTGATGTAAAATATTACATGGAAATATGTTTATGTGTTTATTATGTGGAAGACAGCAATTTGCTTTCTATAATTGTTCATTCACTTGTGAAAAGCCTTTTCCTTCTGTAAATCAGTCTAAAGCTACAAAAATAAGTCCTGAACTATTAGAATCTTATTAAACCATGTATTGGGCACTCTCTCTTCTCTTCTCCTCTCCTCTCCTCTCTTCTCCTCTCCTCTCCTCCCCTTCCCTCCCCTCCCTTCCTGTCCCCTCTCCTCTCCTCTCCTCTCTTCTCCTCCCCTCCCCTCCACTCTTCTCCCCTTCCATCCCCTCCCCTTCCGTCCCTTCTCCTCCTCTCTCCTCTCCTCTCTTCTCACACCACCTCTAGTAACAAGGTTTGAATTCAAGGCTTCATCCTGCCATGTATGCCCGCTCAGCTGCTACTTTGCCACTTACACATCTAGCCCAGCATTTCACTGGTTAATTGGAGATGGAGTCTTTTGGACTTTACTGCTTGGGCTGGCTTTGAACCCTGATCCTCTGGATCTCAGCTTGCTGAGTAACCAGGTTTACAGGCATGAGCCCCAGGTGCCTGGCTAAATCATGTGTTTTAATTTTAACCTGTTTTGTTATGTTCAATGTACACAGCTTAGAAATATGTGATGACAGTAATTTGTATGCAGCAAACTACATTATTCCTACAGAATTAGAGAATTAGAGGGCACATTTTGGTCATGAGGATTTTTTTAAAAAATAGATGAGTAGAACCCTTGAAATGACAATTAAAAAAATAAGATGGCCCAATATGTATATGAGGAAGTATGATGTAAAACACAATTTAATGAGTTGTATGGTCCTAGTTGCTATGAATACGGAGGATCCAAAAATGAGGTCTGAGCTTTCATACAGCTCAGCTTTATAAAAATTGCTGTTAATTGATCTTACATTAATTATCTCATTTCATTGCTAGAACAACCTGAATATTAGATTGGGTAAGTGTTGAAATCATAATTTGCATATAAGAAAACATAGCCTAATGTATGAAACTGTAACCCATCTGTACATCACTTTGACAATAAATAAGTAATTATTAAAAAAAAAGAAAAGGAAAACACATAGAGAGGCTGCTGGCTACTCCAAGTGGAGGTGATGGTGTCTTTCTAATTATAAGGCACATGGTAGCTGTGAGGATTATTCTAAAAAAAGTTTGCTGATCAAAGATGGCCTTTAGAACTTTTGATAACATTGAAAACTACTAGGTCAATCATGACTGGTCTCAACCAACTAATTATGCCTATTTAGAAGTAACAATTATTTGAGAGGATATCATCTTGACAGCATTTTCTATTTTCTGAAAAAAAAAGAAATGTAAGGTTAGACTCCTTTTCTCTATACTGATGATGATATAGGAGCTCAATTTAGTTCAGTGCCAATGTGATCTTCTGAAATACGACCTATGAAGTTCTGCCTGATGCTTTGCTCATTTGAGCTAAATTTAAAAATTCAAATGCGAGGGGCTTTTAAAAAATAAGTAAGGAATATATTTCTAACAAATGTTTAATCTCTTATTGGAAAACTAGCACTTTGTTGATTCTTTGTTTTTGTTATTGTTTGTGTTGCATGAATGCAGGTGCTGTCCCTGAGTTCATTCACTCTCTTCCTCTCTCTCTCACTTACTCTCTTTCTTTTATCTTTCCTTCCTTCCTTCCTTCCTTCCTTCCTTCCTTCCTTCCTTCCTTCCTTCCTTCCTTCCTTCCTTCCTTCCTTCCTTCCCTCGTTCCTTTGCCAGTCCTGGACTCAGGTCCTGAGCAAAGTTGCCCGCAGTTTTTTTTTTTTTTGCTCAAGGCCTCCACACTACCACTTGAGCCATTGCTCCACTTTTTGCTTTTTTCTATGTATGTGGTGCTGAGGAACCGAACCCATGGTTTCATGTATACAAGGCAAGCACTCTACCACTAGGCCATATTCCCAGCCCTTCTTCCTTTCTTTTCAAGGCTAGTCCTCTGTCACTGTGAACCACACTGCCACATCCAGGTGTTTGTTTTCCTTTTTGTTTTGTAGTTAACTGGAGATGAGACTCTTTAAGAGACATTCTTGTCCTCATTGGCATTAAACCATGATCCTCAAAGCTCAGCCTCCTGAGTAGCTAGGATGACAGACAGGCATGAGCCACCAGCACCCTGCACATTGGGACACTTCTAAAATGTAGATCTTATGCTTAAATACCTCTTCTCCACTGCCTTATGGAAGGAGCCCAAGTTGACCCCAGCCTTTTTAAAATTTTCCTAATACTTATAGCATTCAGCAATAGGAATTCCTGGTTTCTAGAAACTTGTTTTCTTCCTGCTTTTCTGTCTCTGTCTCTTCTTCCTGGAATATTCCCCATTCTTGTCTGCCTGTCAAATGGCTACCTAGCCTTAATGACCTACACAGACGTCAAGTTGAAATGATAAGCACTCTCTTAAATCCTCCAGGTAGATCAGAAGCTGTGCTAGTACTGGTTATATTGCTCTTCCTAATAATGCCACATAATTCACATGCAGTTTGTTTCTGAGCTGGTCTGTCTCCCTTGTGTCTTCCTCTATAGCACATTTGTATCAGAGTTCTATGGAGAGTTGGGAAACAGATCTCAATGAACTCGTGTTCCAATAGGAGGTGATTTGGTTCATTCTAGCAGATACCTCTATTGTCTATATCTATTAGATAATGGGGTTGGGTTCAAGGACTTCCAAATGTCATTCTTGCCTTCAAATTTGGCCTTGTAAAACAATTTATTTTAATAATAGGACACAGAAGTTTACATTCTGTTATATTTTGTTAAATGGAGATACTGTAATTCTATTTTTTTTAAATCTTGAAGTCTTTGTACAAAGGAGTTGTATTCACCATATCAGTTGAGTACAATGCATCCCCTACCTTCATTCTCCCCATCTCTCCTAGCCTCATGACTTGCCTCAGCTTTCTTATCCTTAAAAGATATGTACAAAGTACCCCACGTGTGGGTAGAGAATGTTACAGGTTGAACAATACTGAAACATATTGCAGCTGAGAATGAAGATGGCAAAACAAAACTCAGTGAAAGCTATTGAATAATAGGGGTTGAGAGGGCAGGGAATGTGAGAGTAAAAGAAGGATTAATTTAACATACTGTATCATCATTTATAAAATCTCTTTTAAAAGGTGCTAAATTGAAGAGCTCTTTTTCTGCAAGTAGTGTTTGCAGTAAAAACGTTGTTCGAATTTTGAGATGATTTTCCCCTTTTTATTAATATAAAATTCAGTACAAATATTGTAAAAGTTAAATAATTTTCCCCCAGACTCTCAATGTTCGATCTTATAATGTGAAATAGAAAGGAAATCAGCATGCAGAGTAACTATGTTGTGAAGGTTTGAAAATAATTATATATATAAATAAATGTACTCCCTTGAAAGACACTGGTCAAATTTCTCTTCTGCAAAGTTCATAGTATATGATGTGACAGTACTATTTAATATAATTAACTACAGAGGTTTAGTAAATGTTGCCCTCCAAAGAAAAAATCCAAGATGGTAGGTGGGATTTTCACATTACGGTGAGTACAGTGTTGAAGTAGACATAGTTGGTCTCCTGGGTGTGCTTTATCACTAAATGCAAGAGCTCCACTCACCTAATTTATTTTAGCAAGGGAAAGACTATGCTCTTGAATAGACACTTAGGTCAGAGAAAATACGTTCAAAAGAGTTAGTTTCAGCTAGGTAAAGTAGGATTTGGTACACTCGGCATTTTCTCTTCCAATTTTTTCTAGCAGCCAGCATTATTTTTAATGACCTTCATTAAATTTTTACAAATCAGCACTGCTTATCCATGTTCTTAAAGATTTTTGCACTTAAATGTTTTGGAGTAAATACCAGTAACATAAATAGTGCCATATTCATAATGTGTCTAAAATAGTATGCTGGTTATTTCCCCCCACTTAGGTAGCATTGGTGTAGCCAGTAGAAAGGACTCAGTTGGAGGATCAGAATTGTTGGAAAGTCTGGCTCCACTGTTAATGAGTAGTTTAGGATTGGAAGGTCTTTAAGTGCTTCCAGCCTAAGTTACCTACTCCATCAAAAATAGAAAGAGAAGCGCCTCTTGATGATTAGCAATACTGCATGGAGCTCTCTAGAACTAATACAGCATCTAAGGAATTAAGTCTATAATCACTGCCATAGAATGACGCTAGTTAAGAGGTACGTTATTATGGTCTTCAGAGTCAAAGTTTTAATGAAAGAATTGTATGCTACAGGTTTTCCAGTGCCCAGCCCATGTTAGTCTTAATAAATACTAAAGAACTGAGTTAGTAAAATGGTGTGCAAAGAATGTTTACTTGAGCGTCTCATTGGTGCCATATGGTATAAATATGAGTAGGATAACTGCAAAGAAGCTTCAGAGTGGAGAAGTATCCAAATATCCTCAAATTCTCTAGCTGTCCAGAAAAAGAACTTGGCTCCATTCTCCAGAATGTTCCAACAGAGGAACTTGCCTCCCAAGGCTTCGGCTGAGGATAGACATGGTTTCAGGGGAAGGTGGTCACTTCCAGGAAGGTCCCACTCTGGTGGAAAATGGTCTCCTTGTAAGGGCAGGAGTCCTGTGGGGCCTCATTCATTGTGGAACCTTACTAAAACCTGGCTGGCCTCGCCTGAGCAGGGAAAGCACGCCATGTTTAGCATTTACTCAACTTTGCTCATTCATACTAGAGTATCATGATGGACCCTGAGTCTTTTTCTGTTTCATTAATTATTGAATTAGGTTTGCGTGTATCTTTACATGTTTCATTTTAGAGTATGTTGTGCCTGTTGGGTGCTTGAATTCAGGGCCTGGGAGTGGTCTGAATTTTTACTTTTTTAAAATCAAGATTAGTGCTCTACCACATGAGCCACAGCTCTACTCAGAGGCTTTTTTTTTTTTTTTTGACTGGTTACTTGGTGATAACAGGCTCACAGTCTTGCTGGTAGGGCTGGCTTCAAACGGCAACCCTCAGCTCTCAGCCTCCTCGGTAGCTGGAGTGTAAGCATGAGCCAATGGTGCCTAGCATATTTTGTTAGTTTTTGAGAAATAGCTCATACAGGTTAATTGAAAAGCAGTAAAAAATTATTTTTTCTTATTCTTTAATGAAACAGCTTACTTAACAAGAAGAAATTCCAGAACAGGTATCTTGTGTGTTATGGAGAGGTGGTCTATGTCCATGCATAACAGTGGCTTGTTTTGCTCGCTTTGCATTCTTGGATACTAGACATTGCTTTCCACCTCAACAGCCATACTTTACGGTATGAAATATATATATATATATATATATATATATATATATATATATATACATATATATACATATATATACATATATATGTATGTATTACTACATACGTAGGAATCATGAGGATGTGGGCATACATTCTTTTTCTAGCAGAGTTATTTTGTATAATGAAGTATTTTCTCTGCAGAGAAATCAAAGGAAAACGGTAAATGCTAAAATTATTGCAGATGTTCTTTAGTCACCCAAATATCTTGATGCTGATGCTATTTCCTCTGTATTGTTGCGTGTTCTCCTTGTAATATGTTACAGATAGAAAAGCTTTTTTTTTTCTGGAAAAAAAATGCTCCGAAGTGAATTTTCAATCAGTGTGACAACTTAA
The DNA here is from genome assembly GCF_023159225.1 of Perognathus longimembris pacificus. Taxonomy (NCBI): domain Eukaryota; kingdom Metazoa; phylum Chordata; class Mammalia; order Rodentia; family Heteromyidae; genus Perognathus; species Perognathus longimembris. The sequence goes on along the minus strand of NW_025961682.1, from coordinate 20,035 downwards.
TTGCAGTCCAAATTTTATGGCGAAATAATTTCAACATTTGAAAGTTTTAGATTTTTCCCCGAAATAATTTCTTGTTCCATGTACAGTTTTTCCGTTACTAATGAAGTGATCTTGATGAATTTGTGTCAGAAATAATTAAAGTCACAATGGGCTAGATCCAAACAGCAGATGAACAGTAAGAACAGGACTCCAGTTCTCTTAGGCTGGCTCATCCAATGCTATCCATAAGGCAGATACAGGAAGTTATGCTGACTCAAGAAAAAGAGCAAAGAATTAAACGTTTTCTTATGCTGAAAATTACAATGGGATTTTATTTAGTTTGGTCAAGAACACTCTGAACATTTTTTTTTTGAGCTTTTCTCTAGTTTCCTTATTTTGTGGTGGTCTTCAGATTACTAGATCTTTACAAATCCACATGAATAAAGAACATTTACTGTTCTGAATTGAAATAGGTTGTTTGTTTGTTAGCTACGACTTACCTTTAAGGTCGCTAGAGGATTTAATTTGACTTGTATATTAGACTTCATTTTTAATGAGTAGAAATTATACTGGAAGGCAGGGTCTGGCTGTGTTGCCTTGGCTGGTATTAAGGCAAAGTGCTCAATCAATTCTTCTGTCTCAGAGTCTGGAGTCACTGGGTCTGAAATGTGAGCCCTGGTGCCCCAATACCCAGCTTCATTGCATTTCCTTATTTTCCCAGGTATAGGGATGAGAATTTGATTGTGTTTGTCACTGAGTGACAAAAGAATTGGGAGTGTGTTTCATCTTCCCCCTCTTCTCTCTCCTTCTCTTCACCTCTCCTTTGTCTTCCCATCCCCTTCTCCCTTCCTTCCTTTCCTATTCCTCTCCCCTCCTTCTCTTGTCCCTTCCCCTTTCTCTCCCTCTCTTTCCCTTGCCCCTCTTCTGTTACCTTCTCTCCCCCTCTCCAGCTTTCTTCTTTTTCTTTTTTTTTTTTTTTTTTTTTGGCCAGTCCTAGGCCATGAACTCAGGGCCTGAGCACTGTCCCTGGCTTCTTCCTGCTCAAGGCTAGCACTCTGCCACTTGAGCCACAGCGCCACTTCTGGCCATTTTCTGTATATGTGGTGCTGAGGAATCGAACCCAGGGCCTCATGTACACGAGGCAAGCACTCTTGCCACTAGGCCATATCCCCAGCCTCTTATTCTTTTCTTGCAGCACTGGGAATCAAACCCAGGTCTTGAGCATGCTAGGCCAACCAAATGGAGGTTTTTCTGATATTATATTTGGAAAAAATGACTGTGTTTTTCAAATATTGTTAATCCCCTAAAATTCTCATCCCCCAAACACAATAATCCCAAACCTATGGAAGTTCACAGCCAATTAAACTAGATGTAGTTGAGTATTTGAGTTTGTTCTTCTCCATCATGAGATTTAGGATGACCTCAGATGTGGGCCATGAAGTTAATCTGACAAAGGCACGGGCCATACAAGCCTGGAGAGGACTTCCAGAAGCAGGTTGTCCAGAGTCTGGCTTGACATTATAACTAGATTATAACTGTAATTTTGGGTTGGTTTTCATCAGACGATGACATGCAATTCAGCTATACAGAAAGAAATGTGTATCCACAATTTTTGGTCATGTTCTGTGGCTGAGAAATAGCCTGTGGTTTTTTTTCTCCTCAACAATGAATACTGTTTCAGATGGTAGTTAAGATGATCATATTAATTAGTATGAGGGCATCTATGTAGTTATGAAATCTAGTCCTAGGTCATTAGGACAACATCCTCTGTTCACCATATCTTACAAACTTTAGTACCAAGAACATAAAAGTCTCTGGGATATTTTTAGGATGTTGGAGGTAACACATTAGAAGCCATAAGTTTAACAGGGGCATTGTCTCTTCAGAAGAGTCTGTCTATCACATGTGAAGATTTCTAAACCTCCCATGCCTTTGCCACATCATGGCGATGAATCCTAATGTTGGTATTCTCAAGTTATTTCTAAGTTTTCAACATAGTTCCACTGATAGTAAGAAACATTAGAACTTCCTGTTCTTTAACGTATACACCACAGCAAAGAAACATAGGCAAAGGTAGGACCCAGGAATCAATGCCTGTAACCCTAGCTTCTCAGGAGGGTGAGATGTGAGGATTGCAGTTTGAAGCTACTTGGGGCAAGAAAGCTTATGAGACTCTTATCTCCAATAAACTACTCAGAAAAATCTGGAAATGGCACTGTGGCTCATGTGGTAGAATGCCAGCCTTGAGCAAAAGTTGCTTGGGACAGTGCCCAGAGTTCAAGTCCCAGACAAACAAAAACAAAAATCTCATGCAAGTGTAAGAATTTATTGATTTGGTATGAATTTATTGTAATAATCATGTATAAAGACAATATCATTGTTGAAAAAGACTAAAGAGAAATCAGTGTCAATGTGTTTGAAGAAAATGGGGTCATTTGATGTTTAAATCTGCCTTTGGCCTTTTTTATTGCATACAAGTTGTCTAGTCTGACATGTTAGGTTGTGTTGAATGCTCTGCTCCGGTTCTCTAATGGTACCAAATAGGGTAATAGATTAGAACTAGGAGAGATGAGCAGCTACAGCTCATATTTGCCTTGAAATCTTGAGCATTTTCTGATTAAATCCTGGGATGATCAGTGAGTCAACTTTGCTCAGCATACTAAACCATGATTTTCCCCCCATCTTGGTGACATGGTTGAAATTGTAAATATCAAGTGTGTTTGAACAAGAGCATGATCCATAGACCTGGATCTGAACCTACTTCACATATGCCTTATTACAAGAAGACATTATAAATCGCCTAACTAGAAATTAGAAATCTACCTTTTAGCAAGTCTATTTTGAAGTTGGAAAATACTCGTTTTCCTCTGCAAAAGAATGGTCTCTGTAGCATCCAGTGAAATGGATTATCTAATATCAGAGATACGAACCTCAGACTCACAGAAGCCAGAAGGCATTAGTCGACCTTGTGCTGGGCTTAATGGGATAGCTTTTTAGAAGAATTTGGCCAACAGCACACAAGTCTAGCTGGGCATTATAAATCTAGAATGGCTCAGGATGAATTTAACCTCACTCCCCGACCCATCTTCTTCTCCTGTGTCTCCCAGTGAATGGTGTCATTGCCCAAACCAGACTGAAGTTGCCTCTTTAAATTTTAATTTTTGGAAAAAATGGGATTAAGTGATGAAAGGTGCCAGAGAAAATGATGAATAATGGAAATAGGTAGTAACTACTGGCCTGTGTACATGTTAAATAATTGTTTATGTGAATGCAAGCACTTAGAATTACAAATGAATATCTTTCATAGTTGATTTCATTTCTGTGGCAATCTTAACTCCAGTCCTAAGGCACACAAAAATATGAGTGAGACTGAACTGTTATTGATTACTGATGTGACTCTACTGGTGTCAGTCAACAAATGGTGAGATTCTTCTTTGTCAAACTCTTGCTGAGACTGAGCCATTGTCAAGTGTTGGTGACACATTACTGGTACCATTCCTGCGGAGTCAGAACCAGAGCAATGTCTTATGTAATTGAAATGAATCGACTTTGCCTTGGAGCTTTACTATACTAAATCAAACTAGAGATGGATGAACAGGAAATACTCTTCTGTCTCAGTGACAGAAATTGTCTGTCTACAGGCATTTCTCTTGGTCACTATGGCAACTACCCCTCCCCACACTTTGCTAGCCATTAAGATGTATCAAGACAGAGATGACCGTTTGCAGCATCAGGTATTTGAAATAAAAAGAGATTTGCTAGAAAGTTGGAAAGTTATTTCTTGGAGGAAAAGTGAGATCCTTAAAAACCTTAATTGACTTTTTTTCTTACTTGAAAAGTAGTTTGTTTCTTTCTTCAGTGACGGTGAAGCTGTGTGCATAGGACAATCCATGCCCTTCATGCGCCTGTGTTTAGGAATCTGCTCCCTGGCCGTGACCTGGCAGGGCAGAGTTACATAGACAAGCAAAATCTCAGTTCCTGCCACCTGGGGCAGGCAATCATAGTCAGGGAAATGAAACCTAAGGAGCAGATGGATTTCAAAGTGATTTGTAGACTTAAAAGTGATAGGAAAATATAGTAGTTTAAAAGTTTACCAAAGCAATCAGGGCTGGGAATGTGGCTTAGTGGTATAGTGCTTGCCTAGCATGCACGAAGCCCTGGGTTCGATTCTTCAGTACCACATAAACAGAAAAAGCCAGAAGTAATGCTGTGGCTCAACTCTTGGCATGCTAGCCTTCTGCAAAAGAAGCTCAGTGACAGTGCCCAGGTCCCTGAGTTCAAGCCCCAGGACTGGCAAAAAAATTTACAAGCAATAAATTAATAAGCATTACACAAAAAGTAAAAATATTCCAAATTGGTAGGCCATTGCTCTCAGAAAGAGTTCAGCGACAACGCTTCTGAAAGGGTAGTGATTGGATTTAGAATGACTATATTTAGGAATCAGTCATTTAAGTATGACAGGCTCTTCAGAGTAGATAGTCAGAATACATGGGAGAGCCTTTTAGAGGCAGAACTTGGGCAGTTTGTTGGGATCATGGCAAAGTGGCTAAAAGCATAACGTGGAGGCTAAATGTTACGTGGTACCAATACACTGTTTCCTATTTGTTGTTGTTGGGGGTTTTTGTATGACATTTAGCTGAAAAGTTAATTATAAAATCATAAAGTTAATACAATTATAACTAAAATTCATTGAGTGCTTATTCAATAGTGCAGTCAGGCACTATTTCAAGAGTTTTGCATGTTTTATTCTCTAATTATAGGGGATAAGCACTATTTTTTCTTAAAAAAATTTATTTCCATGTTTGCAGCTGATAAACTGAGGTACAGATAGAATAAAGGTAAGAGAGCAAGTAGTTTCACAGCCACTGATCAAGTCAAGCAGATAAAGCTCATAGGGTTAGTTAGTGTCGTATGGGACAGCGGCTTAAAGTAAAAAGGTGTCTAGAGAGTGTAAAGACTGGAAAAATACTGGATTTGTGACAGGGGTGTGGGGGGAAATCCCTTTTGAACTCTGCACAGAAGAGTCACATGAAACTATTTTGAAGAGAAGAAGCTGGGTGAATCCAGGGCACCACCTAGAAACCATAAGACCAGGCTACAAGTTTCTCAGCTGGGGAGTAAAAGTTTGAAGTAGAGTGAGGGCAGAAAGGATGGAAAGGAAGGCCTGGCAAGGGAATTCATTTGAACCCTGCTACTAATTGGTGAGGGAGAAGAAGGCATTAATGATGATTTGTATGCTTTTTTGGGTTAATGGTGATTGCATTAGCAGGTGGAGAGCCTGTTCTTTTATTGATTGAACTTCCTAATGCTGACCATTCTCAAGTACCCTTCCTTTGAAATTATCTTTCCTCCTTTGTGCTGGTGATAACTGTTGCACCTCATCTGTCCTCTCTCCCCACCCTCCTTCAGTGGTTCTTTTCTGAAGTTGGCACTCTTCACTATCCAATCTGGGACTCATTTCTTTCCCTCTCCACTATCCTACAGAGTAGATATGCTGTCCACTTAGCTTCAGTCTGAAAGCTGCACAATTTCATGGAGGAGACAGCTGGGATCCATTCCCCTCTTCACCATATTAGCTGTGGTGTGGAATAATAGTCTTTGATACTGTTTTGCTCGTGTGTGAATGTGAATGATACCTCCATAATGGAGTTTTTCAATGCACCGAGTCTAGAGAAAAGGCTCCCAACACAGTGGTCCCTTGACAAGTTTTATTTGCTCTTTTTCTTTTCTTCCCTCTTCCTCCTATCCAAATATTTCCTTTCAGTTGAAGTCAGTTCCCTGATGGGGATTCCTCCTATGTTAACAGAAATAGTCATGGTTCTCGTTTGCTTGCCAAATGTTAAACTGTGCACAATCACCTTTCATAGACAAATAGCACAGCGATTGTCTTTTGGTTTCAAACATGGAATGAGTTAAAACTCTAAAAATATAAGAGATAGGAACTACAACAGAGTTATAATCATAAAAGGGTTGTACGTGAAACTACTTCAGACAGAGGGGCAAAGATTTATCTTCCAGTTGGACTCCAAAATACAGCATAAAACAAGCTGTAGGAACATAATATATGAAAGATAAAAATTTCCAATCCCCTTACATATCTCGAAATGTATTTGTACAGATGTTATGAATGATACAATAGCTGATCTTTCATGTAGAGTAGGAATTTTATTTGATGAAACAGATGGTATTGAAAAAATTTATCTCAGCAAAGTACTGACTCATACAGAATAATATGAACTTTTTCATTTTGCAATGGGAGGGTAGATGAGCCTAAGTAAACTTGCTAAAAATGTATTAAAAAACCTAAGCTCTTCAAAATAAGCCCAGGCACAGTTCCCAGGCTATGAGCTTGAGCTCCAGGACTGGCATAATAGGAAGAGGAAGAGCAGGAGGATGTGGAGGAGGAAATGCTTAGGGTTAGCAGTATGAAGTGGGACTGTCCTGGGTTTATTTAAACTCCAGCCTTGCCATTTCCTACTTCTGTGACTTAATCCAGTTACTTAACTTCTTTGAGTCCAAGCTTTTTTCTCCATTTGAGAATAATAATATCATCATGTGGCATATGTCCTATTAAGTGGTTACCTTTATATAAAGACATTCATTCAGTGTCTAGCAGAAGATATGTAGTAAGTGCTAGATATTGTTGAAAACTGGGTGTGAAGCAGTTGCAAGCCTTACTAATTAGGTGCTCTAGGGAAGGTTTGTTAATCTTAATTCCTCAGCTTTTTTCTCTCTTTCAGCCAACCTTCTCAAACTTTCTTGTAAGAACTAAAGGAGTTGTGTGTGTTTGTGTGTATGTGTGTGTGTGTGTGTGTATGTGTGTGTGTGTGCAGGGTACTTCACACTTTATCTATCCTAAAAGAAAACTGATATAGAGTCATAAAAGAAGTTGTGTGTAGTTTTATTAACCATAGTAGAAAGTTTAGACTTAATTTCAAATATTCTAAGAACACATTGGAAAGTTTTAGCTAGAAAAGTGATGTGCCATGTTTTAGAAAGATCCCCTTGATTACTGTGGTGTTGTAGAATGATTGGGATCAAGGAGTGCAATGCGAGAGCCAGGAAGCAGGTTCAGACATGCTATCAATAACTGTGATGCTCAAAACCATGAAAGAAACAGAGACATACTCACTAGACACTATGTTGAAAATTAAGTATATAACTTGTGTGGGGGGAATGGAAGAAAACACAGGGAGAGAGCTTGCCGAAGGGGTGTCATTGTCTAAAAAGAAATGTACTCATTACCTGACATGTTCTTGTAATCTCTCTGTACATCACCTTTTAAATAATAAAAGAATAAAAAATTACAAAAATAAAAAATACAGGATAAATAGCACGTTTTGCCATCCATAACTATTTTCTGTATATTTAAATAAAATTTCTAAAGAAAAAAAAACAAAAATCCTAAGCTCTTGTTCAAATATAAACATTACCTGTAAAAGGCTTTTCCCTGATTGAACTCATTTTCTTAGAGCCCATTCAGTATCTCATAGGTAGTATTCCCTCCATTTTTAATCAACATATTTATAAAAATCTACAGGTAAAATGATACATACTTATCAAGTACAACATATTTTACACATAGAGTGGTTAAATCTAGCTAACATATATATCGCAGATTATTATCATTTTTGTGGTGAGAACACTCAACATCTACCCTGTACTCTCAGAAGGTAGATTAAGAGTTATGCGTAAGACCCAAATTTACAGGAGGCCTAGAGATTTAATTGCCAAGACTTCAGCAATGGTATTGGCAAATATCAAACTTAGGTCTTTGTAATTCTTAGACGTTTTGCCATGTTGCCACAAAAAGCTCATGAGCATTAAGAGGATTTCAATTGAACACTAGTCTGAAAAAATGAGGTTTTGGTGAAATTGGAAAAATAATAATAGGATGTGAGATTAAAACTCTGTTAATCTTTATTCTTGATGATTCTTTCTACTCCTATTCCTCTGAAAATCTAAAACGATAGAATCTCAAAATAGATTTCAAAAATTCAATACCTCTCAAATATTCAGATGAGATTATACATGCTTCCAGTAGTAAAGAGAGGAACAAGTAAGTTATAGAAATAGCCCAAATGCCTATGGTCTGAAGTCCTGTCGCACTCTTATTCTTCTCATTCCATACCTGTGGCTTTAGAGTAAGTTTTCTGTGATCAGCTGACAGAAGAAGAAACTGGGGCCTGCTTTACAGAACCTTCTGTGTGATATTCAGGCACCATGTAAGAGTAGATAGTTGTAGCACTTTGACTCTGTACTAGGATGACCTTGAAAGGACGCTGGTAAAGGGAAATTCTCTAGGTGGGCAGAACATTGAGCAGTGTCTCTGTTGGTTGGCTTACAGGGAGAAGGGGCCAGTTGAGTGACTTTATGGATGTATGAGCTCTTGTGTGAATTGTTTGGCTAGCTGGTTAGGGACTTAGAAGAGGCATGACTGGAAAATTGGTCACAAGGAAATTGGGGATGAGGTAGGTGGTAGAACTTGCTGAGTGGGCACAAAACCAAAAGATAACCTGAGTGGAGGATGATGTTTGTAATTAGTGAAAAGATTGCTCTTTTTTGTGGCTAGAAATCATCCTTTTACCCATGCCACTCCTGTTCTTACACAATGGAGCCATGTGCAAAATGGCCATGAACCACTGGGTGGGGCTATGCATGGCTTCGAAAGCATGACTGACTCGCCATGCTGACCTAGCTATGGCCATTGCTGATTGCCCAGTCAGCTGACCAAAGAGATGAGTAGTGGTGGCTGATAGGGTACTGTTTTCCAGAGTGACAGAAGCTAATGATGGTGGATATATTTCTTCGGATCACTTTTGTCATAGAGCAGTATTTGTTCTTACTGGAATTCTCATTTCCTATATATACACCTTCCTTGCATGCAATGATTGTGATAAATTACCATCCATGGACGTATAGAATGTTTGATCTGCCATCATGGTATTCAAATAGCATTGCTTCTGGTCAAGGGACTCACCTTCCAGCAAAGGATAGACATAATGCTCATGGTGGTAGAATTCACTGGTTGCTATGACATCCTGCAGCTGCTGGCAGGACAGTGTGGTGGAAGACTTTGTCATGATGCCATAACTCCCATCAAGCCTACCAAGCTTCCCCAGGAGACTGTGATACTGTGAATTGAATAGGTGGGATTTTTCTCTGAAATTAGAATCAATGGATTGAAGAATCATATGGTGAACATGGTAGTGACACCACCCACGATTACTCTTAGTGACCCATTAACAAAATTTTTGTTTCCTGTTCCTATGATCTTACTTTGTGCTGACCTAGAGGCCTTTGTCCTAAAGGAAGGAATGTTTTCAATCGGGAGACACAATGGTTCCATTGAACTGGAAGTGAATTCTGCTCCCTGGACGCTGTGGCTTTCTCATGCCTCTGAATGGACAAGCAAAGAAGGAAGCTACTGTGCTGGCTGGGGTGATGGATCTGTTTGCAATCAGGGGGTATCGGATAGCTACTTCCTAGTGGTCTGGGTCTAGAAGATCCCCGAAGGTGCCTTTTGGTATTAACGTGTTCTGTGATTAGGGTCGATGGAAAACTATTTTTTTTTTTTTTTTGCCCGTCCTAGGGCTTGGACTCAGGGCCTGAGCACTGTCCCTGGCTTCTTTTTGCTCAAGGCTAGCACTCTGCCACTTGAGCCACAGAGACACTTCTGGCTTTTCCTATATATGTGGTGCTGAGGAATCGAACCCAGGGTTTCATGCATGCTAGGCAAGCACTCTACCACTAAGTCACATTCCCACCCCGATGGAAAACTATTACAGTTACCATATCTAATGGGACTATCAGTTGTACAGACCCTTTAAGAATGAAGGTTTGTATTACCTGGCCCAGTATAAAACCATAAGTAGCTTGGTGAGACAAAGGGAAAACAGAATAAGTAGAGAGAGAAAGTAATTATAAGTAACCACAGGTGACCACATGGGCAACTGTAGAATAATTGTCAGGACTATGTCTTCTTTATTTACTTATGATTGTATTTGTGCATTTAGGAGTTTTCTGTGCACATATGTAAATATACTAAGCCAGTGTTCTCCTTAAGTTGCTTGTTATGTAACCTAAGAGGTATCGTAGTGTTAAGTGTTGTTAATTTGACATCACTTGTTTTTTTTTTTTTTAATTCGGTTGGTCATGGGGCTTGAACTCAGCCTGAGAGCCTGCCCCTGAGCTTTTCTCCTTAAGACTAGCACTCTACCACTTTGAGCTCCACTTGTGGATTTCCAGTGATTAATTGGAGATGAGCATCTCAATGGATTTTTCTTCCTGGGCTGACTTTAAACTTTGATCTTCAGATCTCAGCCTCCTGAATAGTTAGGATTACAAGTGGGAGCCACCAGTGCCTTGCCTGGTACATCCTATTATTGCACTTAAATGATTGGATCTTGTGAAGTATAAACATTGCCCATGTACTGGTGTGTTCCTTCTGGAGAAAGGCTAGTTTGTCTGGTTATATATGTATGAATTATGATACAAGGATGCTTGTTACTGTCAGTATTGAGAGATTGGGTATAATGTAAGATGATGTATATTGATAAATATGAGCAGATTTGTGGTAGTTAATTGGTTTATGTGTCAATTTAAGTTGGCCACAGGTACTGAGATACTTAATTCAACCTTATTCTGACTGTGTCATACTGATCGCATCTCATTAAAAACCTTTTGAGAGATATCTAATTTTATTTATTTTTTTCAATTTTTATTATCAAACTGATGTACAGAGAGGTTACAGTTTCATACATTAGGCATTGGATACATTTGTTGTACTGTTTGTTACCCTCGTCCCTCATTCCCCCCTCCCTCCTCCCCTTTCCCTTTCGCCCCCTGAGGTGTTCAGTTCACTTACACCAAACATTTTGGCAAGTATTACTTTTATATTTGTTTGTCTTTTTTTACCCTGTGTCTTTCAATTTTGGTATTCCCTTTCAATTTCCTAGTTCCAATACCAGTATACACGGTTTCCAATATACTCAGATAAGATTACAGAGATAGTGTAGGTACAACCACAGGAAGGTGATACAAGAACATCATCAATAATAGAATCTACAGATACATATGGGATATTGAAAGTAGTTACAACTGTGATATAACAATTGTTTCCATAACATGGAGTTCATTTCAATTAGCATCATCTATGTGTTCATAAGGGTATAGCTATTGAGCCTTGTGATGCTCTGCTATGACAGGACTAAACCTGTACTAATTATTCCCAATAAGGGAGACCATAGAGTCCATGTTTCTTTGGGTCTGGCTCACTTCACTTAGTATAATTTTTTCCAAGACCTTCCATTTCCTTACAAATGGGACAATGTCATTCTTTCAGATAGAAATATAAAATTCCATTGTATATATGTACCATATTTTCCTGATTCATTCGTCTACTGAGGGGCATCTGGCTTGGCTCCAGATTCGTGCTATGACAAAATGTGCTGCGATGAACATTATTGTGCTGGTGGCATTACTGTGATTTTGTTTGTGGTCTTTTGGATAGATACCCAAAAGTGGGGCTGCTGGGTCATAGGGGGAGTTCTATATTTAGCCTTCTGAGGAATCTCCATACTGCTTGCCAGAGTGTCTGAACCAGTTTACATTCCCACCAACAATGGATTAGGGTTCCCTTTTGGCCACATCCCCTCCAGCAATTGTTATTGTTAGTTTTCTTTATATAGGACATTCTTACTGGGTGAGATGGAATCTCAGTGTTGTTTTGATATGCATTTCTTTCATGGCCAGTGATGTAGGGCATTTTTTCATATGTCTCTTGGCCATTCTCATTTCCTCATCAGAGAAGTGTCTTTGTAAATCTTTAGCCCACTTGATGAGGGGGCTATTGGTTCTTTGCGGTTTTGTTTTGAAAGAAGGTAATTTTTTAGTTCTGCATATATTTTAGATATGAGGCCTTTGTCTGTTGAATGTCCAGTAAAGATCTTCTCCCAGTCTGTGGGCTTTCTGTTTATCTTGCGAGCTATGTCACTTGCCGTGCAGAAGCTCTGCAGTTTGATGCAGTCCCATTTGTCCAACCTTTCTTTGATTTGTAGCGTTTCTGTGTCTTTGTTAAGGAAGTTCCGTCCTGTGCCAAGGGAGCCCAAGTATTTCTCCTACTCCTTCCTTTAGTGTTTTCAGGGTGTCTGTTATGATTTCGAAGTCTTTAATCCATTTGGAATTGATTTGGGTGCCAGGTGACATATAAGGATCTAGTTTCAGTTGTTGCATGTGTTGAGCCAGTTTTGCCAGCACCACTTGTTAAAGAGGATATCTTTCTTCCATACTATTGTTTTAGCTCCTTTATCAAAGATTAAGTAGGCATAGTTCTGTGGGTTCATTTCTGGGTCTTCAATTCTGTTCCATTGGTCTTCAGGCCTGTTCTGGTGCCCATACCAAGCTGTTTTTATTACTATAGCTTTATAATACAGCTTGAAGTTGGGTATTGTTATTCCTCCAGCACTGTTCTTTCTGTCTAGGATTGTTTTTGCTATTCTAGGTCTTTTATTGTTCCATTTGAATTTCTGGATTGCTTCCTCTATTTCATTAAAAAATGGTGGTGAGATATTAATGGGTATTGCATTGAATTTGTAGATAGTCTTTGGCAATATTGCCATTTTGATTATATTAATCCTCCCAATCCAGGAGCATGGGAGGTTTTTCCATTTCCTTACTTCTGACTTAATTTCATTTTTCAAGCTTTTAAAGTTCTCATATCTAGTTTAAAGTCAAGAGAACCAGTAACCGGGTACTAGACACCTAGGTGCCCATATTCTTAGCTGCTCTGGAGGCTAAGATCTGAGTATTGTGGATCAAAGTCAGTGTGGACAGGAAAGTCTGTGAGACCCTTATCTGCAATTAACCACTAAGAAGCCAGAAGCTGAGCTCTGGCTCAAATGGTAGAATAGTAGCCTTGAGCATAAAAGCTCAGGGGCAGCACCCAGAATCCTGGGTTCAAGTCCCAAAACTGGCACCAAAAAAAAAAATGACAAAGCCAACTACTTACTGACAACGAAGAGCTCATTCATCTAAGCATGGACCTAGAATTCTAAACACTAACCCATTACTCTTCTTACTAGATACTCATCTCCTGAAATCAAAAAGGCTTAGGGTCCTTTTTCCTATTTATTTAGCCCATGTAGCCTCAGTATTTTCTCAAAAAGAATCAAGATTTTCTTTTGGTAAATTAGACCATTTGAACCAAATGATGGTAAATTAGAAAGGTATGTGAATTTTAGCTATTCCAAACTATCAAAAACACACAGTAACCCAGTTTCCTTGCTCACAAATAACTTTGTTGATAGATGAGAATCGGATACTCATTGGAGCCATTTTAATGAACCCGTAAGATTTAAGAATAATTCATATACTAAAGTATTTCAAAACAGTTCACTTGAAACACTTAAGTTATAAATTTTGTAATTTAATGTATTTGTTTCTTTTTAGAAAACTCTATTAGATAGAAAGATGAAAGGTGAAGTTGAATCTCATCTTGATCAATTGTACCACATAAAGTGTTAACATTGGAATTAGGATAATTTGCTATGTTGCACTTATTTACAGTTTTATTTTCCCTATTTTTAGATGTTAAGATTGACTTTTAATTGCAGAGAATAAGATTATTGCCTTTATATAATCAAACTTCTAATATATATCGAGCCTTTGGTGGACAAAGTCTAGCTCATGAACGCACTCATTATCAAAGGAGATGCATTATGCTTTGGGATGTGGGAAGATAATGGGGTATTATCACGACATGAATCTTGGATTTCAGTTATATATATGCATATATACGTATGTATATATACATATATATACGCATATGTATACACACATATATATATAGACACATATGTATATGTGCATATATAGAGAGAAAGTTTATTAGGAGAGAGCACATGTAAGAATTACAATGTATGAGGATCATTGTGTTTCATAAAAGAAGTCCATGAACAGCATTCTATGAGACTTGGGAGAAAAGAGTTGTTACTGTTGCCTGAGAAAGGTCATGGATATCTGTCTAGAGGTGCTGGCATTTGATCTCTGATCTTAAAGCCAAACTAGATTTGAACAAGAGAGTCTTTGAGGGTTTCAGTCATGCCTATGAATTAAAGTGGGTAAATGATCTAGTCTTTACACAATGTCTCGCACCAAGTAGAGTGTCAATAAATGCATGAGGGGGGCTGGGGCTATAGCCTAGTGGCATGAGTGCCTGCCTCGGATACACAAGGCCCTAGGTTCGATTCCCAGCACCACATATGCAGAAAACGGCCAGAAGCGGTGCTGTGGCTCAAGTGGCAGAGTGCTAGCCTTGAGCGGGAAGAAGCCAGGGACAGTGCTCAGGCCCTGAGTCCAAGGCCCAGGACTGGCCAAAAAAAATAAAAAAATAAAAATAAATGCATGAGGATTAAGTGCATAATCTGCAAGTTGACTGTTACTGCCTGCTTGTCTGCCTTGTGAATGATGTCAGAGAAGTCACTGGAGAACATTTTCCCAAGAGCTAACTTGCACAATGTTTCTTCACTTACCAAGGGCTTTAACTGCTTTGCTTCCCCGTATTCCAATTCTCATAAACATTGGCCACCATGCTTTGTCTCTAAAACATGGTGCAGCTTCTGGGTGGTCCTTCTACCGACCCCTAACAGAGTCAGCTGTTCACCAGAGAGTAGGATTGATGTCTGACCAACAGATGATCCCATGCAGGGAATGAGAGGAGAGGAGGGGCTGCTGGGAGGCAATTCGTGCAAGTGGCTTGGCTTGATTGTATTAAACGGGTAGAGATGGATGGAAGCTTAGTTTCAAGCCAGTTCTGAAGATAGGTAATTTGTGTCAAATAGTTCTGAAGTGCTGTATCCATGGAGGGAAGTGGAGTGGAGAGCCGAGTCCAGTGCCATTATAGATTACATGCTTACAGCCTGGGTAGCAATGAGATCTTAACCTTCACATAGGACCCAGATATTCATGACCCATGTCATCAATAGACCAAGGTTGGTATAGGTTAAAAAACTTCAAACTACCTTAGCCAAGGACTAGACCAGTCATCGTTTTAACA
The DNA here is from genome assembly GCF_023159225.1 of Perognathus longimembris pacificus. Taxonomy (NCBI): domain Eukaryota; kingdom Metazoa; phylum Chordata; class Mammalia; order Rodentia; family Heteromyidae; genus Perognathus; species Perognathus longimembris. The sequence goes on along the minus strand of NW_025961682.1, from coordinate 5,001 downwards.
ATTCTGTAGGATGTGTGAAAGGGGAAGATGATTTGGACAGGAAGACCGTAAGTGCTTTCTCAGGTGTTTCCCCTCTCTCTAGCATTTGTCTCTCTGAGTGTTCTTCCTTGCTGAAACTTACATTCTCTTTATGACATTTTTCTTGATTGTCTTCTTTTTCGCTGTTCTCTTCCCCTCAGAATCCTTTCTTCCTTGGGCTGGCAAGAACAGCCCCCATGAATTTTACTGGATCTCTCTCTCTTTCTTTCTCTCTCTTTTTTTTAATGTCTTGATATTGACGTTGTCCTCTGTTTGGAAGAAACTTCTGTGTTGACTTTCACCTCTGGGGTTTTGAGTTGTAGTTACAGGGTGGTCATCCCAAATAAAATGTGTTAGTTTCACCTTCTACATCGTACCTCCAAGACTGAATCTATTGGCTCATTCTATTCCTCCTGATAGCCGCCTACTGTTTTATTTTCTGTCTTGCTGTCATCCAGTTCATGCTTTTCTATAAGTCATCAATTTGTTACTTATATTTTTTTACTATCCTTGTGACGTAATTCCTTTCTTTTTTTCTTTTTTTTCAAATTTTTATTATTAAACTGATGTACAGAGGTTACAGTTTCATACATTAGGCATTGGATACATTTGTTGTACTGTTTGTTGCCTTGTTCCTCAAACCCCACTCCACTCTCCCCCTTACCCTTTCCCCCCCTGAGTTGTTCAGTTCACTTACACCAAACATTTTTGCACGTATTGCTTTTGTATTTGTTTGTCGTTTCTTACCCTGTGTCTCTCAATTTTGGTATTCCCTTTCAATTTCCTAGTTCCAATACCAGTATACACGGTTTCCAATATACTCAGATAAGATTACAGAGATAGTGTAGGTACAACCACAGGAAGGTGATACAAGAACATCATCAATAGTAGAAGCTACAGATACACATGGGACATTGAAAGTAGTTACAACTGTGATATAACAATTGTATCCATAACATGGAGTTCATTTCACTTAGCATCATCTTATGTGTTCATAAGGGTATAGCAATTGGGCCTTGTGATGCTCTGCTATAACTTGCCTAAACCTGTACTAATTATTCCCAATAAGGGAGACCATAGTGTTCATGTTTCTTTGGGTCTGTCTCACTTCATTTAGTATAATTTTTTCCAAGTCCTTCCATTTCCTTACAAATGGCATTTGTTACTTCTAAAGGCCTTATAGTTATTCCCAATCAGCATTGTATATAGCTTTATTTCGGCTCAAATGACAACTTTTAGGCTATTATGTCTAGTAATCTCTGAGCTGGTGTGTGTGTGTGTGTGTGTGTGTGTGTGTGTGAGTGTGTGTGTGTGTGTGCGCTCTTGAGGCTTGAACTAGGGCCTGGGCACTATAGCTGAGCATTTTTGTTCAAGTCCAGCGCTGTGCCATTGGAGCCCCAGCTCCCCTTTTGCTTTCTGATGATTAATTAGGACGTGAGTCTCATGGGCTTTTCTGCCCAGGCTGGCTTCAAATTGTGATCTGCAGATCTCAGCATTCTGAGTAGGTTCATTACAGGTATGGACCATAGGCACACTACTTTTTGTTTTCAACAGACAAGAGCTGATTATTGAGGAACAGTGAGGAGAACTCTTACTTTTGAGCTGGTTTTGATTGCATTTTTTTTCTTCTTAAAAACCTGAATTGACTGCTTTTCCTTTAGTCCTTCCTGGTCTGATACTAAAAGCCTTTCACAATGGAGCTCCTTTCCATATTCCCAGATTTCCCTCTTTTCTTTTCTCTTTTTTCCCCTCTGTGATTTGTTCCCGCTAGTATGGAACACGCAAACAGCCTTCTAACTTCAGGCCTCTTGGAGGCCAGTTCAGATACTGGTCTTCCTGTCCAAAACTAATTTCTTCTTCCCCTGAACCTTTAGGTTACTTTCTAATGATAGCCCTTATTTCCCTTATTCTTCCCTTATTTCCAGGGCTGACTTTTGTGTACTTTTTGTGTCAACTTCTTGAAGGTTTGGCTTCATTTTGGTTTTGTGTTTCTGACCTTCCTACACCATAAGACAGAGTCCCTGATGATTTAATAAGTTTGTAAAAAATATGTAAACTCATGGAGAAGTTTAATAGTGTCTACTCAGAAGAAATGAGGAGATAGCACGGTAGTTTCACTCCGATAGAAACATTGAATTGGGAATCACTTTAATCCTAAAATATATCTAAAATCTTAAGATTTGTTAGTCAAGTATGCACTCAGAATTATGTTAATTTAAGTCATTTGTATCATTAGAGCTAAATCATTATACACTTAGAAGGAAAATCCAAACAGTGACTCCTCTCAAAACCATTTCAGAGAAAGCCAGAATGTTTTGAGATAGGATAGTATTCAACTATCACTGATGAGAATACCTTTTCTTCTTACATTGATTGGGTATTTACTAGTCAAAAACTCCTTATGTAAATAAAAACAACTTAGTCTCCAGAGTTTACCTTTACTTTATTTGCTTATTGCTAGAATTTGTAGTTCTCCATATCTACCACAGTTATATCACCTTATAATTTGGATTTCATATCTTTGTAAATCTTACAAAAATTTGACGTTTGTCTGCATTAACTTGAAGACCATTGGAATATTGATAGTTATACGAATCATTGTTAAAACATTAATTCTGAGAAGACAAATTTTGAAATAAATGCTGTCGTGGAATCCATTTTTGTGCTTAAAAAAAGTTTTCCTGTGACTTTGGATGCCCTTATCATAGTTAGTACTCATTTCGAGTATTATTTATGCTTTTACTCATCCAACTTTTTTTAGTATTTAATAAAATGCAATTAGCAGATCATCTGTTATAGAATGGTAGCTGTCAGCCCAGCGTTTACATACTTCAGTTCCCCATGGGCCAGAAAACATGACTTTCATTCTGTAGCCTTAGCCTTGACCCTGCCTGCTACAATGCCTTCTTTCTTCTGGTAGAAACACCTGCACAACGCAAATCATCCTGTCAGTCTTCCTCCAGCCCTTGTGTTACAGTGTCATAGTTGATGTTCACAGGACCTCTGGAGCCGCAAATCCCTCCCCTGGCCATTCTGCTGGGGCTGGCTTGGGCCAGGTTTCTAGGCAAATACAATTTCCACCTCCCCTCCTGCTCCATCCTCCCACATCCTGGCTGAACCCGTGTGGGACAGCTCGCCCACCGCCTCAGCCCTTGCCAGTCTTGGAAGCGGCCAGTGTCTGGATCTGCCAACTCTCTCGCCCTCAATGTCATCTGTCTTCCTGACAGCACAAGGGAGATACAAGAAAAACAGGTCAGCAGATCCGGGCATTTCCTCCCTGGGCAGGTTTCCACTTACCTATTGTCTGCCCTCTTGCCTTGGCCTCTCTGGCCCAGATCACTGCCTGCTACTTCCTGCTATTGGGCAGCCAAGGATTATACTGGCTATTGGCAGGAGCTGGCAATCCTGGTGCCCGTGGCTCACAGCCATATGTTTTAGGCTCCTTCAGGAAGCTCTGCTAAGACACCAGGGAAAGGGATATCTGACCCTTCCCTGCCGTGACCAAGGCACACTAGCACCCAGCAATGATATTTATAGGCAGCATCATCACTGTCATGCAGATCTCCAAGAGCAGAGGCAGCTAGGCATCAAGTAAGGAGACCTTTGTGTAGAGGACAGCACAAGAGGGGAGCCTTTGCCATATGATTGGTTTCCGGGAACTTCAAAAAACAAGTAACGTGTAAACACTTTGAACTCCTCTGTCCAACCTCATACCTGACACACTCATGCAACCGCACATGAACAAAAAATTCCTCACAGATGAGGTGACTCTCTCTCTCTCTCTTTCTCTCTCTTCCTCCCCCGCCACCCCCACATGCTCACTGTAACACACTGTGCCGGGTCCTCCTGGATCTACATCCACATACCTATTTACACATATGCAGACTTAGGCTTAGGAAGCACACTCTTGTACAGCATCAGGAACACACGCATGTAGGCAAGCAGGGGCACACACACGCACACGTGAGCGCACCCAGTACACAGTGGCTTGGAAGGTGCTAAGGGGTTTTCGAGGACTGTGTCCTACTTGCTCAAGTCCAGGGTGTTGTTCTTGTGGTGGGCGTGGCTAAGGAGCCCAGCGCTGCTTACTGGACAGTCCATTGGCACTTGTGCCTCCCCCTGCTGTCCTCACCAGTCTCCCATTCCCTGAACCATGCAGCTGCGGAGACCTGGGTAGCAACAAACTCTTGGGGGAAAGCAATCAAGGCAGAAATGTCAGTGTAACAGGACCACATGATTACGCCCCAGTAGTGCCCCCACCAAGGATGGCATTCGTTACCCCTCAGGTCTACACCCTAAAGCACAGCGCTGCACGCAGAGAATGGGGCAGGCCTGTGCCCCAGAATCCCTTGCCTCTTCTCCCTTCTACTTGGTCCCAGGGAGATCAGCTGAAGACCATAGTACTTGAGTGGAGCGACTTCTCGCTCAGGTGTGTGAGGCTGGGCCTTGCGTGAGGGGGAGTTGCATGTGGATAGAATTTTGCACAGGTTCAGTCAGTCTACAGGATCCACCCTTACTGGTTATACAGTTGATTTGGGATGTGTGAGCCTCTGTGGTATCTATTTATTCAAATCCCTTCCTTGGTTTCTCTCCAAGTCTGTGTGTAGGATCTTCCCTCTGTCTTCCTTAAGGATTGCATGTTGCAATGGCAGTAGGGGCTTTGCCCGGCTGTTTAGTTTTGTGGAGTCTGGGCTGTCAGCATTCTCAGTTGTATGGAGAATATTCATTGTAATGCTCACATCTGTTTTTCATTTGATAAGGTTAGGCCTTATCAATAGAGAATGGTAAGCACTCTTAAAAGTGAAATAAGCCCATAGATTTAAAAATTCATTTAACTCGGAATTCTTTTCATATTAAATGTTTTAAAAATTGGAAAAAAAAGTTTTCCTTTGTTTTTTTGGAGAGGGAGAGTTAACAGAGATTGTGCTCAGATATTGATGAATGGAGAATTGAAAGGGATTCCTTTAAAGATGACTTAGACTC
>NW_025961681.1:0-30104 GCF_023159225.1 Perognathus longimembris pacificus | reverse complement strand
ACGTGAGGAACCTATTCCTTAATCTGTTCGCACTAGGAAGTTGGGGAAATGCACAATGTAACCCACTGTGATATCATACATCACAAACATCAACATCTCTCACCCCATCCGTCTGCCTTAAAGTCTGAGATTTTTTTAAGCCTTTAAATCATCCCAGTTTTTGACATGTTTCTGTGCATTTTTTCATTTTTCTTTGTGCTTTTTTACTTTTTGGTGCCAGCACCAGGGCTTGTACTCAGGTCCTGAGTGCTATCCCTTAGCCTTTGTACTCAAGGATAGTGGTCTACCACTTGAACCACAGCTCTGTTTCCTGATTTTTTGGTGATTAATTGTAGATAAGAGACTTTCTGGTGCATGCTTTCTTTGAACCTTGATTCTCAGAAATCATTCTCTTGAGGATTACAGACATGAGCCACTGGCACCTTCTCCTTTGAGCTTTTAGTCTTCACACATACACACATAGAGTCTTGTCAACAAGTTGCTGCTGCCATTAACTTTTTAATATAGTTATTGTTAACACTAGAGTTTTGTTGAGCAGTTAATGTTTAGCTGGCCAAATAGTATCTGCAACATAACTTTCCCCCAAATTACAATGTCCCTTAGTATCTGAAGTGGGTTGGCTCTACAACCCATGTGGCTACTGAAGTTCTTTTGATATAAAACAGTATAATACTTCCATATAAACTACAAACATCCTTCATATACTTTGTCTTCTCTAGATTGCTTACAGTAAGTAATATAATTGAAATAATGTGTAACTAGATTTTATACCATATTATAAGGCATTATGACAACAAAACAGTGTGAATGTGTTTTAGTACAGATGCACTGCTTTTCCCTTAAAGATGTACAATCTGTAATTGGTTGAATTTGCATATGCAGAGTATTTATTTGTGCATTATTTATAGAAACTATGCTGTAAGAAAGTTGGTCTTTGGTAAAATGATGATGGTTTTAGGTTGAAACTGAAATGGACACCATGAGGAGACTGTGAGTTTTGTGTCTGCATTTAAATGACAGGCAAGATCTTGAGAAATTACTAATATTGTAGCCAATATTGACTGAGAAATCCAATGCATTTCACAGAGAGAGTGTAAATCTGGCCACATTGTAACGAGTACAACAGAAGGAAAATTGAAACACTAACTTGTTCCCATTGAAATGAATGTCCACTGTCATCAGATGTTTGAGCAGGGAGTTGTGGATAGCTCTTTGGCCAAGCAAAGCACATTTTATACGTGTCTGGTAGGACATGCAATAGAAAGACACAGCAGCTCTACAAGCTATTGACCTTTGGTGAGTGATTGTTTTCCCTTCCATATGTCATTTCAAACTATGGGCTTCAAGGAAGTCTGGAACATAAAAATGACTTTTTGTTTTGACAGACCTGGGGCTTGAACTCAGGGCCTGGGCACTGAGCTTTTGCTCAAGGCTGGCACTCAGCTCTACTCTGAACTATCTGTTGGTTGGAGCTAAGTGTCTTGTGGACTTTTCCTGCCCAGGCTTGCTTTGAACTGCGATCCTCAGATCTCATTTCTGAGTAGCTAGGATTGTAGGCATAGGCCACCAGTACCTGACTTCCTGACTTTTTCTCCTCTGTCCTTTGTCCTCCTCCTCAGGCCCCCTTCCTTCCTTCCTCCTCCTTTTTTCATCTTTCTTCTTTTTTCCCCTTTTCTTCATTGCTTTGCTTTCTGAGAGAAGTCAATGATCAGCCAACCATGAAATGGGAAAGTGGACCAAATAAGGCTGGATAATTTATTTGAGCCAAACAGAGGTATTATAATCTATTAAAAATATTTAGCCAAACACACTGTATCTGTGACTTTATCTCCTAACCCTGCAGACTGTCTGGTAGTTGCCCAGTACCTGAGGCAGGAAGGTGGACCCGTGAGCCTGAACTTTCCAGTCATGTCTTTGCAACTGGTAGTTTTTAATAAAAGAAAAACTCTAACATTGTGAAATTACATCAGTGAAGAAACCATAGCTTTTTATGTTCTTGTATATATTTTTCTTCTGTGCAACGTTATTCAATGCCCTAAATTTCAGCTACTTTTGAGATATTTTCTTGAATATTGAGATTAGTCTGGAAATCAGGCTAGGAATAAATGAAGTGCTGGTGTGGTAATAAAATTTATGTTACCATTTTATGAATATGAAAATGTCTAATTGTTATAACACAAGGTATCTTTGGATTAAGAAGTCTAGGACATTTTATTCTTTTACACCTTTCTTTTAAAGCAGGAAAACCTTTGCTTCTACCATCAGTCTTGAAGCAGAAATCCCAGAAAAAAGAATTATATAATCAGTCACAAAGAATTCCTACACGCTTCATATATCCCTTCCACATCATTTCCCATTTCTTACGAGTCTCCACATTGTTTAATTGTAATCATGTGCAACTAGCATTTTAAAGCTTCACCACTCCTTTCACATTTATGGGATATGAGGAGAAGATTAAGAATGGTTGAAACTTAAGAATAAATACAGGAAACTTAAGAGTAGATGTAGAAATGCGACTCCACCAGGCTTTCATGGAGCACACATTACCTCAGTGGGCTTCATGTTGTGGCCATCCATATATAGAAGAACAAACTAGAAGGTGCACTCTCCCAAACAACCCTCATTCTAGTCAGGCCCCTCTCCTGTAGTCTGCTTTGCAATTCTGTAGCAGGAATCTAAACTCTGGTTTCCTTCCATTGCATTGGTGTTGTTTGACCTGACTTTCCCTCAGCTTGGAACTTACGCATATGGGACTCAGGTGGCAGGGCCCTGCCTTTCCAGGGCCTGCACTTAGTATTCAATCTATTGTGGAGCAGAGGGATATTCATGACCCATAGCAAAACTCCTCCCACGTCCCATAAAGTGACATGTTGTTTCTATTAAGGGATCATTTTCTTAAGTGAAATCATGACCAGTCATGATGGCATGGAAGTATACAGAGGCCAAGTGATATGTGTTACTTTAATTACCGAAGAAGTATCTATTACGATTCCATAATGGTTCAAAGAAGAATTTTAAGACTGAAACATTGTTTTTTTTGTTTGTTTAGTTCAGAAGTAATTGAAATGGAATATGTAAATAGAGTCAAAATGGACTTTTCCAAGTGAGAAAGAGAAGTCAATTGCACTTCGAAAGAAACTATATGACTATAGCAAGAAAGACATCGCCAATTAACAAATATTTATTTTCCTTTGCTATTCTCTGCTATTTATCCTGTTACATAGTAGTGGAATGAATTAGGAATAGAGTGATGTAGAGTGCATGGTTTTCCATTGCAACACAAACTCTATCTATCTATCTATCTATCTATCTATCTATCTATCTATCTATCTACCTATATTTTTGCTGTTCCCGGGATTTGAACTCAGGCTTGGACACAGTTCCTGAGCTTTTTTTGCTTAAGGCTAGCACTCTGTCACTTGAGCAATAGCTCCACTTCCAGCTTTTTGGTGGTTAATTGAAGAGAAGAGTCTCAGATTTTTCCTGCCCAGGCTGGCTTAGAACCTCGATCCTCAGATCTCAGCCTCCTGAATAGCTAGGATTAATGGCTACAGCCACTGGCTTCCAGCTTACTTTCCCTGTAGTCTTAAACTATGTAAGTATCAACTCTTTGGTAAGCTTTTTTCCATTTTTATGTTTATATTAGTAATGATTATTTTGTCTCCATTTTCCTATCTTATGATTATTTAATTAGAAGGCAATTGTTTAATTTTTATTTGATTAGTTATTTAAAAGACTGGTCTTTGGGCCTTTATATCATAGGATCCAAAGGTAGCACTAATGTCTGTGAACCTTAAAATTATACTATCCCTTTTTTGATGAACAAAGCTCATTAGAAACTGGAGCCTTTGGCTCAGGCCTGTAATCCCAGATCCTCATGAGATTGGAGGATTGTGCTTTGAAACCCGCCCTGGGCAGGGAAATCCATGACATCAATCCTCCATGAACCACCAAAGTACCAGAAATGGTGCTATTTCTCAAGGGGTAGCATGCCAGCATGGAGTGACAAAGCTAAGGGACGTAGCCCACTCTCTGAGTTCAATTTTCAGTGCTGGCTCAAAAACCAAAACCCCACCAAAACACAAATGACCTGAAAGACTCTAGTCCCTGTGCGTAGGAACTAATAATTTGTCCTACTACTGTGAAGGGAAGAGCTTCTCAGTTCTTACAAAAACTATCTTTAAGTATTTGTGCAAAGGAGTTGCCATTTGACAAAGCAGTTTATGAATATGGCCCATCTTAACCCACCTCACCCCTTTCAACATTCTTGCCCCTCCTTCCTCTGCCCACACTTTCCATTTTCTTACTTTTGTAGTATGTACAATGAATTCTTGACTACATTCCCCCGCTTCCCCTTCATTTGTCTCCCGCTCTCCCCTTGCCCCCACTTGATGAGCTGCTGTTTTTCACCCTTATGCTTTGGGAAGTAATCATAAGCAGCACCCCCCTACCCCAGTTCTTCCTCAGAACTTTCTAGATTCCTAAGAGTGGTCATTGTAAATGTATAACACAAGAATAAATAGGATAGCAAGATATGAGAGGGTTGAAGACATGCTTTAATCATTAGATTTTGTGATTCGAATAAACAACTGTGGTTGAATAAAGACACTGCACATTCCTGTTGGATATTTCTCATAGAGTGAACACAGTGCTGTCCCAACTCTTTTACTCTATTTAAGTTTTTGGCTCATCACTGGTATTTGTTTCATTATCTAACAAAAATATCGCGTGTCTCTTGTTTGCAAAGGCTGCAGAGGAGGGAATGCTTATTCTATGTGTAGAGAGAGAAGGAAGGCTGTAGAGATGTTTGTACTTGTGCAGAAGCCATTTTTTTAAATAAACGCAGGATATGTTGTCCACCTCCCAAATTTTGCACTACTCTTTTCGCTGTCCTAGCTTTGACTTTTTTTGTTGTATGTTCTCATTTGGTTATTTCCTTGAACATCCCATCTAATTTCCATCTTATTCATTTTTGTGTTGCAGCTTCTGACAACTGTCTTAAGTCCACACTTCTCTAGATTTTTATACCTAGCAGCCATTTGGCTTCTACTTTTCCTGATCTCTCTCTTCCTCTCTCACTACCTGTGCCTAATGTTGAGGTTATAGTATCCAAAATAGCTCAGGCCTCAACCACCTTGGTGTGTTCATGCTATCTGTCCCTTCCTGCCTCAGTGTCTGTACCTTTTGGCTGGTTTCACTCAGATTATGGCCAGAGAATGGCTGAAGTAAATAACAGGAATGAAGAAAGGAAATGTATGGTGATTAGCAGTTCTTTGAGGGAAATGTTTACCTTTATTCACAAACAGTGTATGTGTTGGTAGTTTTCCTATTGCCAGAGAAAGAGAGTGTTGATTCTAAATGTTAGTTTTTAACATGAGAATCTTAAGCATTATATGTCATAACTCTAAAAAATGTTAGGTGTTTCAGAATCTTTAAAAAACATTTATTGTCTTTTTTCTCCTTTATTGTCAAAGTGAAGTACAGAGGGGTTACAGTTTCATATATAATGCAGTGAGTACATTTCTTGTCCAACATGTTAACTCCTCCTCCCCTCCACATGCCTACCTCTTCCCTCCTGCTTCCACTTCCACCCACGAGTTGTATGGTTGGTTTACACCAAACGGTTTTGTGAGTATTGTGTTTGGAGTTGTTTGTATTTTTATCCTTTGTCTATTGATTTTGATATTTACTTTCTCTTCCCTAGCTCTAATACACGTATATACAGTATCCAGGGTACTCAGATAAGATACAGTGATAGTGGGGGTAAAACCACAGGAAGGGAATACGAGAGAAAATAAAATGGGTACGGATTCATATCGCATGTTGAAAATAATTACAATAATGATATACCACTTGTTTCCATAACATGGAGATCATTTCACTTAGCATCATCTTAAGTGTCCATAAGGGCATAGCTATTGGGCTATTATGACTTCGGCTTTGACTAGCCTAAACATGTACTAATTATTCCAAAAAAAATTTACTAAGTGAAGTGAGCCAGACCTAAAGAAACATAGACTGTATTGTTTTCCTCATAGGAAAAACATTTTTTTTTCTTATTTATTGTCAAAGTGATGTACAGAGAGGTTACAGTTGCATATGTTAGGCATTGGATACATTTCTTATACTGTTTGTTACCTCCTACCTCATTTACCCTCCCCTCCCCCTGCCCCTCACCCCCCAGAGTTGTTCACTTGGCTTACACCAAACAGTTTTGAAAGCATTGCCTTTGTAGTCGTTTGTCTTTTTATCCTGTGTCTCTCGGTTTTGGTATTACCTTTCACTTTCCTAATTCTAATACCAGTATATACAGTTTCCAAAGTACTCAAATAAGATAAACTGATAGTGCAGGTACATCCGCAGGAAGGGGATACAAGAGCATCATCAACAGTAGAAGCTACAGTTACACATGGCATGTTGAAAGTAATTACAGCAGTGATATAACAGTTGTTTCCATAAAATGGAGGTTGTTTCACTTAGCCTCATCTTATGTGTTCATAAGAGTATTTCTATTGGGCTCTTGTGATCCTCTGCTGTGACTAGACTAAACCTGTGCAAACTATTCCCTATGAGGGAGAGCATAGAATCCATGTTTCTTTGGGTCTGGCTCACTTCACTTAGGATAATTTTTTCCAAGTCCTTTCATTTCCTTACAAATGCGGCAATGTCATTCTTTGAGACAGAGGTATGAAATTCCATTGTGTATATGTACCACATTTTCCTGATCCATTCATCTACTGAGCGTTACTGGGTGGGATCCATATTTTAGCTATGCCAAATTGTGCTGTGATGAATATTGTTGTGCTGGTGGCTTTTGTGTGTTCTTCTCTGTGGTCTTTGGGTAGATGCCAAATGTGGGGCTGCTGGATCATAAGGGAGCTCTATGTTTACCTTCTGAGAAATCTCCATACCACTTGCCAGAGTGGCTGAACAAGTTTACATTCCCACCAACGATGAACGATGAAGTAGGGTTCCCTTTTTGTCCACATCCCCTCCAACATTTATTATTGTTAGTTTTCTTGATATAGGTCATTCTTACTGGGCTGAGATGGAATCTCAATGTTGTTTTGATTTGCATTTCTTTTATGGCCAGAGATGTAGAGCACTTTTTCATATGACTCTTGGCCATTCTCATTTCCTCATCAGAGAAGTCTCTTTGTAAGTCTTTAGCCCACTTGTTGAGGGGGCTGTTGGTTCTTTGAGGTTTTGTTTTGGAGGAATTTAATTTAATTTAATTTAATTTTTTGTAGTTCTGCATATATTTTACATATGAGGTCTTTGTGCATTGTATGGCTGATAAAGATCTTTTCCCAATCTGTAGGCTTTCCATTCATCTTGTGAGCTATGTCCTTTGCCCTGCAGAAGCTCAGCAATTTGATGCAATGCAATTTGCTCGTCCTCTTTTTGATTTGTAGAATTTATGGCTCTTTGTTAAGGAAGGTCTGTCCTGTGCCAAGGAGCCCAAGTGTTTCTCCTACTTCTTTTAGTGCTTTCAAGGTATCTGTTATAATTTCAAGATCTTTGATCCAAGTGGAATTGATTTTTGTGCAGGATGATATATAAGGACCTAATTTTGCACAGGGAAGGGGGATGGGGAATGATGGAGGTAACAGTACAAGGGGGCAGGAGGAGGAGGATGGGGAGCGTGCACTGATGGAGGTAACAAACAGTACAAGACATGTACTCAAGGCCTAACGTATGAAACTGTAATCACTCTTTTCATCACTTTGACAGTCAATAAGGGAAGGTCTTTAAGTGCTTCCAGCCTCAGTTACCTTCTTCATCAAAAATAGAAAGAGAAGCACCTCTTGATGATTAGCAATACTGCATGGAAGCTCTCTAGAACTAAAGCAGCATCTAAGGAATGTAGTCTAAAAATCACTGCCATAGAATGATGCTAGTTAAGAGGTATGTTATTATGGTCCTCAGAGTCAAAGTTTTAATGAAAGAATTGTATGCTACAGGTTTTCCAGTGCCCAGCCCATGATAGTCTTAATAAATATTGAAGAACTGAGTGAGTTAGTAAAATTGTGTGCAAAGAATGCTTAGTTGAGCATCTCATTGGTGCCATATGGTATAAATATGAGTAGGATAACTGCAAAGAAGCTTCAGAGTGGAGAAGTATCCAAATGTCCTCAAATCCCCGAGTTGCCAGGAAAGAGATCTTGGCTCCATTCTCCAGAAAGTTCCAGCAGAGGGATTTGCCTCCCAAGGGTTTGGCTGAGGATAGACATGGGTTCAGGGCAAAGTGGTCATTTCCAGGAAGGTCCCACCCTGGTGCAAAATGGTCTCCTTGTAAGGGCAGAAGTCCTGTGGGGCCTAATTCATTGTTGAGGCTTAGTAAAACCTGGGCTGGCCTTGCCTGAGCAGGGAAAGCACGCCGTGTTTAGCATTTACTCTACTTTGCTCATTCATACTAGCGTATCATGATGAACACCTAGTCTTTTTCTGTTTCATTAATTATTGAATTAGGTTTGCGTGTATCTTTACATGTTTCATTTTAGAGTATGTTGTGCCTGTTGGGTGCTTGAATTCAGGGCCTGGGAGTGGTCTGATTTTTTCTTTTTTAAATCAAGGCTAGTGCTCTACCACATGAGCCACAGCCCTACTTCCAGGCTTTTTCTTTTTGGCTGGTTACTTGGTGATAACAGGCTCACAGTCTTTAAGGCTAGTGCTGGCTTTAAACAGCATAGCTTTTAGATGGTATTTAAGGTGATCATATTAATTGGTATGAGGGCATCTATGTACTTATGAAATCTAGTCCTAGATCATTAGGACAACATCCTCTGTTCACCATATCTTACCATCTTTAGTGGCAAGAACATCAAAGTCTCTGGGATATTTTTAGGATGTTGGAGGTTACACAGTAGAAGCCATAAGTTTAATATGGGCATTGTCTCTTCAGAAGAGACTGTCTATCACATGTGAAGATTTCTAAACCTCCCATGCCTTTGCCACATCATGGCGATGAATCCTAATGTTGGTACTCTCAAGTTATTTCTAAGTTTTCAACATAGTTCTGCTGACAGTAAGAAACACAAATACTTCCTGTTCTTTAATGTATACACCACAGCAAAGAAATGCAGGCAAAGGTAGGTCCCGGGACTCAAAGCCTATAATCCTAGCTTTTCAGGTGCCTGAGATCTGAGGATTGCAGTTTGAAGCCAGTTTGGGCAGGAAAGTCAATGAGATTCTTATCTCCAATAAACTACTCAGAAAAATCTGGAAATGGCACTGTGGCTCATGTGGTAGAATGCCAGCCTTGAGGAAAAGTTGCTTGGGACAGTGCCCAGAGTTCAAGTCCCAGGACCAACAAACCAAAAATCCCATGCAACAGTAAGCATTCATTGCTTCAAGAAGAATTTATTGTAATAAACACGTATGAGGAAAATATCATTGCTGAAAAAGACTAAAGAGAAATCAGTGTCAATGTGTTTGAAGAAAATGGGGTCATTTGATGTTTAAATCTGACTTTGCCTTTGTTTAATGTTTTTATTGCATAAAAGATTGCTAGTCTGATCCATTTGGAATTAATTTTGGTATAGGGTGATATATAAGGATCTAGTATTCGTTTGTTGCATGTGTTGAACCAGTTTTGCCAGCACCATTTGTTAAAGAGTTTATCTTTCTTCCAGACTATTTTTTAGCTCCTTTATCAAAGATAAGGTAGGCATAGATCTGTGGGTTCATTTCTGGATCTTCAATTCAGTTCCATTGGTCTTCAGGCCTGTTCCGGTGTCAACACCAGGCTGTTTTTACTACTATAGCTTTATAAGAGAGCTTGAAGTTGGGTATTGTAATTCCTCCAGCACTGTTCTTTCTTCTTAGGATTGTTTTTGCTATTCTGGGTCTTTTAATGTTCCATATGAATTTCTGGATTGCTTCCTCCCTTTCATTAAAAAATGGTGTTGGAGTATTAATGGGTATTGCATTGAATTTGTAAATAGCCTTTGGCAATATTGCCATTTTGACTATATTATTTCTCCCAATCAAGGAGCATGGGAGTTTTTTCCACTTCCTTAGTCCTGCCTTAATTTTGTTTTTCATGCTTTTAAATTCTCATCATAGAGGTCTTTCACTTCTTTGATTAAGGTTATTTCTAGGTATTTTAAGTTTTTTTGAGGATATTGCAAAGGGAGTTGCTTTCCTGATTTCAGTGTCGGTCTTCGGGTCATTAGCATATAAAAGGCTGTTGATTTTTGCGTGTTTATTTTATATCCTGCCACTTTGCCAAAGTGTTGGATCAGCTCTAGTAGCTAGGGAGTGGAGTCTATGGGGTTCTTTAGGTATAGGATCATGTAATCTTCAAAAAGAAAAAGTTTCACTTCATCTTTTCCTACTTGGATCCCCTTTATGTTCTCTTCTTGCCTAATTGCTCTGGCTAGGAATTCTAGTATTCTGTTGAAGAGGAGGGGGAGAGAGCAGACATACCTGTCTTGCTCCTGATTTCAAAGTGAATGGCTTTAGCTTTTCACCGTTTAGAAATATGCTTGCAGTTGGTTTGTCCTAAACTTCCTTTATTTTATTCAGGAATGTTCCCAGGAATCCCAGTTTTTCCAGGGCTATTATCATAAATGGGTGCTGGATTTTATCGAACGCCTTTTCCGCATCCAGAGATATAACCATGTGGTTCTTTACCTTGCTCCGGTTGATGTGGTGGATTACAATAATTGACTTGCATATATTAAACCAACTTTGCATCCCTGGGATGAATCCAGTTTGGTCATGGTGTATGATTTTTTTGATGACTGTTGAATTCGATTGGCCAGAATTTTGTTGAGAATTTTTGTGTCTATGTTCATCAGGGAAATCGGTCTATAGTTCTCTTTTCGTGATGAGTCCCTGCCTGGTTTCGGGATGAGGGTTACGCTGGCTTCATAGAATATGTTTGGTAATGAACTTTCTCTTTCAATTTCATAGAAGAGTTTGAAAAATATTGGTGTGTGTTCTGTTTTGAAGGCCTCGTAGAATTCTGCTGTGAATCCATCTGCACCTAGACTTTTTTCGGATGGGAGACCACTTATTGCTGTTTCTATTTCAATGCTGGATATGAGTCTGTTTAGAAGGTTTAAATATTCATGATTAAGTTTGGGGATATCAATTTTTTCTAGAAAAACATCCATTTCTTCCAGGTTCTTGAATTTGTTGGCGTAAAGGTTTGCAAAATAGTCCCTTATTGTGTTCTGAATTTTGGATGTTTCTGTGGTGATGTTACCTGTTTCATCTCTGATCTTGTTTATTTGGGTGTGCTGCCTTCGTTTTTTGGTCAGGTTTGCTAGGGGTTTGTCTATCATGTTAATTTTTTTCAACGAACCAACTCTTTGTTTTGTTGATTGTTTCAATTTTTTTGTCTCTAGTTTATTTAACTCTGATTTGGTTTTAATTATTTCCTTCCATCTATTGACTTTGGGTTTGGCTTGTTGTTCTCTTTTGAGAAGATTAAGGTGCTTCCTTAAGTGGTTGAGTTGCTGTTTATCCACATTGTTGGTGTATGCACTCAGAGATATGAATTTTCGTCCGAGTACACACTTTTCTGTGTCCCAAATAAGCTGGTACATTGTGTACTTATCTTTGTTGAATTCCGTAAATATTTGAATTTCTGTCCTTATTTCTTTAATGACCCACAGATGGTTCAGCAGTATGTTGCTTAGTCTTCATGGATTGTACGATTTTGTATGGTGGCTCTTTGAGTTCAGCTCTAGGTTTATTCCTTTGTGGTCTGAGAGAATGCAGGGAATGATTTTGATCCTATGCAATTTGTGCAGATTTTCTTCGTGCCCTAAGATATGATCTATTTTGGAAAATGTTCCATGTGCTGCCAAAAAGAATGTCTATTCTGGTATTGCTTGATGAATTATTCTGTAGATGTTGGTTATGTCTATTTCGTCTATGCACTTGTTTAGTTGTGTGCTTTCTTTGTTCCATTTTTGGCATGTTGATCTGCCCCGAGGTGACAGTGGAGTGTTAAAGTCTCCAATTATCAATGTATTTGGGTCTATGCGTGTTTTTAGAGTTAGTAGTGTTTGTTTGTTGAAGTTGGGGGCTCCTGTATTTGATGTGTGGATATTTAGGATGGTTAAATACTCCTGTAGGAGTGAACCCTTTATTAGTATGTAGTAACCTTCTTTGTCTCTTCTTACCATTTTTAATTTATAGAATTTAATTTGTAGAATTGCAACTCTAGCCTTCTATTGGGGGGCATTTACTGGTAGATTTTATTCCATCCTTTCACTTTTAGATGTTTGCTTTTGCTGGATAGATGTGTCTCTTGGAGGCAACAGAAAGATGGATTTTGATTTTTGATCCAACTAATGAGCCTGCGGCTATGAATGAGAGTTTAGCTGTGTACAGTATTCTTGGTTGATAGTTTTTCTTATTTAGGGTTTGTTATACTTCATGCACGCTCTCCTTGCTTTCAAGGTTTCTGCTGAGAAGTCTGGGGTAATTCTGATTGGTTTTCCTTTATATGTGATTATTTTCTTCTCCATAACAGCTTTAAAGATTCTTTCCTTGGACTCTATTATCCTGTTTTGTTGACAATGTGTCGGTGGGATGTCCTCCTCTGGTCTGGTCGGTTTGGGGTTGTAAATGTTTCTTGTATCTGTATCAGCCTATCCTCCGGGATATTTGGGAAGTTCTCGGCTATATTCTGTTAAATAGTTTGCCCATTCCCCTAACTTTTTCTCCAGGTTTTCCTCAATACCTATTATCCTTAAATTGGGCTTCCTGATTGGGTCTTGGGGCTCCTGGAGTAATCTGTTTTGTCGATTGGATTGTTTTGGTATTGTTTTTTTGACATTTCTTCATAGAGTCTAGGGAATCTACAGCTCCTGAGATTCGATCCTCTGCTTCTTCTAGTTGGGAGTGTAGACTAGCTACTTGATTTCATATCTCTTTTCCTTCTGACTGGTCTTTCCTGATGATTTCCATGTCCTTGCTATAAGTATCTCTTACGTCCTGCATGGAATTCTTTTCTTCATTAATTTGGTTTTGAGTGCTGTCTCTCAAATCTTTTAGCTGGGTAACTATCTTTTCGTTTGCCTCTTCAAGTTCATCTATCTTTCTCTATGTTGAGGCCATGAAATCGTCTATTACTTTATGGATTGATTGATGTGTATGGATGGATGGATTCTATGCTTCCTGCTTGTTTTGAGTGGGAAATTGGACTCCATTGTTTACCATCTTGAGTTTCTTCTGCCCTTTCGGAACGGGAATGCCAATCTACAAGCACCTTTGAGCACCATTTAAGACACAAAGTAGACCTTACCAAGCAATGTCGTGTAAATCTTAGACGTTCACAATTATATACAGATACCTTGTATAACTGTATATAGAATTTGATTTGGTGCTCCTAAAGAAGACATTTTCAACATTACAACCAATCCTGAGCCCTGTATTCAGTAGTTAATTATTTACTGTTACAATCCTATGAGCAATTTTTGTTCTTATGCACTTTTTGAACTGGCTGGATTTCTCTATGAACCACTTTGATTCACTTGGGTTGAACAGGCATACCCTCTATCCAATAACTGGGGGTCAATGGAGTCTGTAGGTCCTAGAGATAAATCTGGACAGTAGGTTAGAGGTAGTGAAGAGAATCGAGTAAAATGTAATTGGGGAGGGATGATTTTGGTTTAGTTTCAGTGGCATGGAAATGTGAAGAGTAGAATCGGTAGAAAGAACAAGGTTAAAATGAAGATCATGGAGAGTTAGCAGAAAAGTGTCAAGGTGGTAGTCACAAGAAACGAATTAAAAAGAAAGAGAATGTGAATTGAGAATAAATAAAAAATACTGGAAGACAAATGCACAAAACACAGAAAAATTAACAATCCCCCCCAGAAAAAGAAAATAAAAAAATGATAAAACGAACAAAAATGGAAAACAAAACATCAACGACATTTCAGAGATGAAAGATAGAAAAAAAAAAGTTTAAAAAAATGTTTAAACCAATGAAGTCTTCCTTGTTTGGGTGGGCTTTCTCCAGTCTCGGGTTTCCTTGCATTGGTGTGTAGTCTATTTTGATGCTTGTGTGGTTTGACCTGCTCTCAGTTTTCAGGGGGTGGATCAGCTCTGACCCTCCTACCCTGTCAGTGAAATCCTGAGGCTCTGTGATTCACACAGCTTGCACGTAGGACTTGGGTGTCCTCTGTAAATGGGGGGCGTGAACAGTCTTGGGAGCCCTGGCTCCTCCCATCTGCTGTGAGACTGGTGCTTTTATCGCCTGGC
Organism: Perognathus longimembris pacificus; assembly: GCF_023159225.1. Classification (NCBI taxonomy): domain Eukaryota; kingdom Metazoa; phylum Chordata; class Mammalia; order Rodentia; family Heteromyidae; genus Perognathus; species Perognathus longimembris. The sequence continues at coordinate 15,878 of NW_025961681.1, read as the reverse complement.
TTTGAAGCGCCTGTGTACTCAGCAGGGCAGGTTGGCTCTGGACTGGTTTACTTGTCTGAGAGCCGCTTGCCTTTGGGTGGTTCCTCCCTCATGGGCATGACAGCCTCCTGAACAGAGCTGGCTATGGAATTCAACTCCATTTTGGTCTGGGAATTAGGCTTCCTATGTGATGGGGCCATTTATCTTTCTCGGGAACTGTTTGTTCTCCCATCTGGTTGTTCCTTGCTGCTAGTACCTGCTCTCCACTTTCCGTTTTAATTTAGAAATTCAGGCGGGCAGGGCGGGCACCTCTGGCTGAGTTCACCTGAGTGTGTGAACTGTGGCCCGGATGACCTTCCTGCCTGGGCAGGGGTTGTGCTGCTTGGTGGAGCTGGCTCTCATTGGTCCGTCCCTCTTGCCCTTTTCAAAGCTGGCCCCTTTGTCCTGGCTTTCCCCAGGCCGGGTTAAATTCCAGTCTGCTCTGACCCTATGCCAGTGTCAGAGATGGCGCTGTGGGGGAAGGCTACCTCCCAAAAGTTTCTCTGTGGGCACGAGTGAGAATAACTTTTGTAGGGTACTCATGTTTGTTTGCATTTTTGGCCTGTTCATGCTCAGCCTGCGATCCACGTCTGTCTGCCACCATCTGGAGGATTTCTTCTTGGTCACCTCTGTGTGCTTTAGGTGCACGAACTGTGGGATACTGTGCCAGCACCAGCAATGGCTTGGCAGAGGGATGGGGCCCAGAACTCAAATCTGTGTTTTCAGGCCAGCAAAGTCGATTTTTCCTTCCTGGACAGAATCCCTGTACTGTTATAACTTACTTGGGCTGTCTTTCTAGGAGTAAAAATTTCTGGAGTGGTTAGACTGGGGTGTTGGAGAGAGCTGAGCTAGGGCTCTGCTGCTCCTCCACTCAGGGAAAATATTTTTAAATTGCTGTGTGCTGGTGATTAATGCCTAGCTATTTAGAAGACTCAAAGTGCGGATTGCAGTTGGAAGCTAGCCTGGGGAGGAAATTGACTGAGATTCTGGACTCCATATGACCACCAAAAGAAAACAAAAACCCAAAACAAAAAAAAACAGCAGAAAGTGCAGCTGTGGTAGAGTGCTAGCCTTCAGCTCTAAAAATCAGGATCAGTGGCCAGACCAGAACTGGGACCAGTAACCCAGAGACCTAGTGAAATGTTCATTGTGACTAAGCCTGCCTTATTATTTAGAGCTAGATATGGGCTGTTAAGGTCTTGGGAAGAACTAACTGGGTATCAAACTAATTAAAGTCTCCAAAAATAACTAAAAGTGTATTAAAATGTAGTCTATAATCAGTTGTGCCCAATATTAATGAATTTAACCCTATATTATGATGGGTATTTGAGTTCATAGTTTCCAGTTAGTTTACTCTTTGCAGCTTCTAAAGTAGCAGCCCCCCCTTTTTTGTTTGAAAAATTAGTAATTGATTTTGTTTTTCTTATGTAATTTGGAAATTCTCTGCTGAGAATGATACCATGATACCATGTAGAAAGCTGTTGACACACCAATTAGGTGGCTTTCCTGAAGCTAAATGATGCCTGTCAGTTGTTAGGTCAACTGTAAGATTTTGATCCTCTCTGCAGGTGAGCTTTTCCTGGCCATTATTTTTAAGGATCCTCACCAGCGCTCATAAAGATGGGTTTAGGTACTGCAGCCATGTTTACTAGTAAATACTTTGGGAGTTGGCTAAGCTCTCCTAGGGCTGCAAAAATCAGTTGGGTCTAAAAGAAACAGTGGTGTCAAGACTCTGGCTAATTCTTCCCTTTACGTGTCTGTCCATGTGTCCTGTTGGATGTGTAACAACATCCTGTGCTTTGACCTAGGAGCCGGTTGTATCCGTAATTCTACAAACAAACATGTTTCCAGATGCTTTCAAATAATGTCCCAAATGAGAACTGTTGTTTGAAGCATACCCTGTGAGTAAAGATGATGGGTATCAGTGTGGGTTTCTTTAGGAGTAAAGGAAGCAGAGGGTGATTATGACAAACAGGATCTGGGTCTCCCTTTACTTGGAGGCATTCACTGTGGTATTGTGGTGGTGGATGCAACAGTAGAAGACAAATTCTCTTCCCTCCACCTTGTGATTGCTTCTACTGCCATATGACAGGGTTGGGCTCAAGATCCACCTGTTAGTATTCCTACACAGTACGTGTGCATGGCCATGAACACATTGGAGTCACAAGGCTGCACAATCCCCATGTCTTTCTGCAGAGAAGTCCAGTGTTGCATAGTGGGCTGGGTATAATTTGTCAGTGCACACTGAGGTATATCATGTGTACTCATGGAGGCACAGTATCTTGCTGTGGAAGTGAACCCTGGGTTAATGAGCAGGAAGGTCCCCCTGGACAGTTCACAGAGGCTGCCGTGTCGGGTTTACTATTTGCAGAGATCACCTGGGTTCCTGTTTCTATTCCACACAGCTTTAAGCTATCTATTGGGTATTTAAAAATAAATATGACTCTGTGTGTGTGTGTGTGTGTGTGTGTGCGTGTGTGTGTGTGTGTGTGTGTGTGTATGGGAGAGAGAGTATCCATATACATATGTGCACTAATACTTGAGCTCAGGGCATCTTTCTTTAATTTATGTTTATTTTCAAGTTGGTGTACAGAGGGGTTACATTTTCATACCTAAAGTAATGAGTACATTTCTTATCAAACTTGCTACCTCATCCCTCATTTTTCTTCCAGATTTTTCCCTCCCTCCATTTTTACAGTTAGTTTACAACATATCTTGTAGTTATTAATTTGCATTCATTCTCATTTTACCATTTGCCTCAATATTTTGATGTTCCCATCCCTTCCCTAATTCACACACACACACACACTCACACACACACAAACACATAAACACACACACACACATATATATATTATATATATATATATATATATCCAGGGTATCAAAATCAAAAACAGTGACAAGGCCAAACCATAGGGAAGATAAGGAAAAGGAAAAAGGAATGATTTCATATAGCACGTTAAAAATAACAACAATGATAACACATTTGTTTCCATATCTTAGAGTTTGTTTCACTTCACATCATTTTATGTGATCATAGGTACATAACTACTGAGATATGGTGTTTCATAATGGCTTTCAAAGCCCACTGGCACTCTGCTAACAGGGACACATAGCCTGCCTTCCAGTCCGGCCCCGCCTATTGTGCCACCTGTGCTGCCCTTGAAAGTTCTCAGTGTTGTGTGTGTAGTCAGAGGCTACCTACAATTTTTTCACATTGCATCCTTGAATTCCTCCAATGAGATTTTGCTTAAATAGTCATGCAGTGTAGGGTTTATTGAAATATATAGTCTTCAGTCTTTGGACACATTTGTTGGAGAAGTTCATCTTTTTGTTAAGTTAAACATTTGTTTTCAGGTAGTATCCATCATTTGATTCTGGACATCATCGCCATCCACTGTCATGAAAAAGCTGAAATACCTCTTTTTTATGACAGTTCTTCAGATGTGTGAAATCGCAGATTGCATTTCACACTATTTCAGAATAAATGTTTTTATTTTTAGGATTAATTCCCTTAGATTATTAGGCAGTTTGAATTTGTTTTTTCTTAGAGTGCTTGCTTGCAATACCAGATCTGAATAAAGTTGCAGTTTGTTCAGAGAAGAAAACTTCAGTTCTGTATATCATACTGTCTGCTAAGGAACCTCCAATCGCACTCATATCCTTTCTGCAGTTGTAGATCTTCATGCTTATTTAAACTTCTAATTATTTTCATATATGCCAGTAAGTCCTGCCTTGTCTACTCATTATTGTACAAGTTTTAAAGGGAAGGAGCACACTGCAGCTTTTTCTATAATTTAATTGGAGAGAAGAGTCTCATAGACTCCTCTGCCTGGGCTGGCTTCCAACTGTGAACTGTGATCTCAACCTCCTTAGTAGCTACGATTATTGGCATGAGCCACTGGTGCCAGGCAACTTGTCACATTGTTTTTCCCACCAAATGTCCATCCAATTTGTAGAAAATCCAACTTTGGCTTTGTCAGGATTGATTGCAATCATGATCATTTCAGTGATATTCAACTCTGGGCTTCATTTTCTGCTTTTGTTGCTCTCAATCTGTTTATGAGGGCATTGAGAAGTGTCTTCTTAGCCACGATGCTTGCATGAAGCATCTTTCCTGAATAGCCATACTTTTAACTATGGTCCTCCAGAGAATGCTCCCTTTTCATGTTAGCAAATGGTACAAGGAAGAAGGTTTTCAAGGTTCAATAAATTACATGCGCATGGAATCAAACAGATGTAAGCACGTTTTCTTACTGGAAAATTTGTGAATGGTGAGTCACAAGTCACAACAGCAGTGTACCATTTAGCAAACTCAAGAGGTTTAGAAAATTAAAATGTATTCTTTTGGAGCAGAATATATGTATATATAAGTTCATCAGAATAATATTTTTCCTCTTAAATAATATGGTTAAGAGCAAGTAGTTCTAAGGACTGATGTTTTTTATCATGGAAATAAGGAGGAGACATAATTTGCAAGTTTGCAGAAAGTTAGTTGACATTGTCTAGGGTTGGTAAAGTGAAATTAACTTGAAGCGTGCTTGCCTAGCATGCATGAAGCCGTGGGTTCAATTCCCCAGAACCACAGAAACAGAGAAGGACAGAAGTGGCGCTATGGCTCAAGCGACAGATTGATAGCTTGAGCAAACATAAGCCAGGGACAGTGCTCAGGCCCTGACTCCCAAGCCCCAGGAATGACAAAACAAAAATAAACCCAATAAAAAGAACCTTCAAAATGGGAACCAGAGGCTGGACAAATCCAGCCCCTGCCTCATGAGGCTTCTTCCAGGCTTCATTCAAGGACTGCCATCTAACACCAAGGGACCCTGCTGCTCGCTGCTTCAGGAGGGGTCACATTTCTGCCTTTTACCCCTAATGTCGACGCCCTTTACCATCAGGAAGCAGCCAAAGAGTCATTGTCCTTTTCCATAGCTATTAAAAGGGTGGAATGTCAGTTCCCTCCTGGAGGGCTCCAAGCAGATGCCCCTTACCTCATTATGTCTCCACACAGTTACTGGGTAACCAGCAGGCCTAGAGGCAGGTACCTTCCCCTTCCCTAAGGTCACATCATAATCCATCTGGCCCAATGCCCTGCCAGCTTGGGCTGGCAAGAACAACCCCCATGAATTTTACTGGATCTCTCTCTCTCTCTTTCTCTCTCTTTTTTTTAATTTCTTGATATTGATGTTGTCCTCTGTTTGGAGGAAACTTCTGTGTTGACTTTCACCTCTGGGGTTTTGAGTTGTAGTTACAGGGTGGTCATCCCAAATAAAATGTGTTAGTGCCACCTTCTACATCGTACCTCCAAGACTTAATCTATTGGCTCATTCTGTTCCTCCTGATAGCCGCCTACTGTTTTATTTTCTGTCTTGCTGTCATCCAGTTCATGCTTTTCTATAAGTCTTACATTTGTTACTTATATATTTTTACTATCCTTGTGACGTAATTCCTTTCTTTTTTTTCAAATTTTTATTATTAAACTGATGTACAGAGGTTACAGTTTCATACATTAAGCATTGGATACATTTGTTGTACTGTTTGTTACCTTGTTCCTCAAACCCCACTCCACTCTCCCCCTTACCCTTTCCCCCCCTGAGGTGTTCAGTTCACTTACACCAAACATTTTTCACGTATTGCTTTTGTATTTGTTTGTCTTTTTTTACCCTGTGTCTCGCAATTTTGGTATTCCCTTTCAATTTCCTAGTTCCAATACCAGTATACACAGTTTCCAATATACTCAGATAAGATTACAGAGATAGTGTAGGTAGAACAACAGGAAGGTGATACAGGAACATCATCAATAATAGAAGCTACAGATACACATGGGACATTGAAAGTAGTTACAACTGTGATATAACAATTGTCTCCATAACATGGAGTTCATTTCACTTAGCATCATCTTATGTGTTCATAAGGGTATAGCAATTGGGCCTTGTGATGCTCTGCTATGACTTGCCTAAACCTGTACTAATTATTCCCAATAAGGGAGACCATAGTGTCCATGTTTCTTTGGTTCTGTCTCACTTCACTTAGTATAATTTTTTCCAAGTCCTTCCATTTCCTTACAAATGGCATTTGTTACTTTTAAAGGCCTTGTAGTTATTCCCAATCAGCATTGTATATAGCTTTATTTAGGCTCAAATGACAACTTTTAGGCTATTATGTCTAGCAATCTCTGAGCTGGTGTGTGTGTGTGTGTGTGTGTGTGTGTGTGTGTGTGTGTGTGTGTGTGTGCTCTTGAGGTTTGAACTAGGGCCTGGGCTCTATAGCTGAACATTTTTGTTCAAGTCCAGCGCTGTGCCATTGGAGCCCCAGCTCCCCTTTTGCTTTCTGATGATTAATTAGACGTGAGTCTCATGGGCTTTTCTGCCCAGGCTGGCTTCAAATTGTGATCTGCAGATCTCAGCATTCTGAGTAGGTTCATTACAGGTATGGACCATAGGCACTCTACTTTTTGTTTTCAACAGACAAGAGCTGATTATTGAGGAACAGTGAGGAGATCTCTTACTTTTGAGCTGGTTTTGATTGCATTTTTTTTCTTCTTAAAAACCTGAATTGACTGCTTTTCCTTTAGTCCTTCCTGGTCTGATACTAAAAGCCTTTCACAATGGAGCTCCTTTCCATATTCCCAGATTTCCCTGTTTCTTTTCTCTTTTTTCCCCTCTGTGATTTGTTCCCGCTAGTATGGAACACGCAAACAGCCTTCTAACTTCAGGCCTCTTGGAGGCCAGTTCAGATACTGGTCTTCCTGTCCAAAACTAATTTCTTCTCCCCCTGAACCTTTAGGTTACTTTCTAATGATAGCATGATCTGCCCTTATTTCCAGGGCTGACTTTTGTGTACTTCTTGTGTCAACTTCTTGAAGGTTTGGCTTCATTTTGGTTTTGTGTTTCTGTCCTTCCTACACTTTAAGACAGAGTCCCTGATGATTTAATAAGTTTGTAAAAAATATGTAAACTCATGGAGAAGTTTAATAGTGTCTACTCAGAAGAAATGAGGAGATAGCATGGTAGTTTCAGTCCGACAGAAACATTGAATTGGGAATCACTTTAATCCTAAAATATATCTAAAATCTTAAGATTTGTTAGTCAAGTATGCACTCAGAATTATGTTAATTTAAGTCATTTGTATCATTAGAGCTAAATCATTATACACTTAGAAGGAAAATCCAAACAGTGACTCCTCTCAAAACCATTTCAGAGAAAGCCAGAATGTTTTGAGATAGGATAGTATTCAACTATCACTGATGAGAATACCTTTTCTTCTTACATTGATTGGGTATTTACTAGTCAAAAACTCCTTATGTAAATAAAAACAACTTAGTCTCCAGAGTTTACCTTTACTTTATTTGTTTATTGCTAGAATTTGTAGTTCTCCATATCTACCACAGTTATATCACCTTATAATTTGGATTTCATATCTTTGTAAACCTTACAAAATTTGACGTTTTTATGCATTAACTTGAAGACCATTGGAATATTGATAGTTATACGAATCATTGTTTAAAACATTAATTCTGAGAAGACAGAAATTTTGAAATAAATGCTGTCGTGGAATCCATTTTTGTGCTTAAAAAAAGTTTTCCTTTGACTTTGGATGCCCTTATCATAGTTAGTACTCATTTCGAGTATTATTTATGCTTTTACTCATCCAACTTTTTTTTAGTGTTTAATAAAATGCAATTAGCAGATCATCTGTTATAAAATGGTAGCTGTCAGCCCAGCGTTTGCATACTTCAGTTCCCCATGGGCCAGAGAACATGACTTTCATTCTGTAGCCTTAGCCTTGATGCTGCCTGCTACAATGCCTTCTTATCTTCTGGTAGAAACAACTGCCCAACGCAAGTCATCCTGTCAGTCTTCCTCCAGCCCTTGTGTTACAGTGTCATAGTTGACGTTCACAGGACCTCTGGAGCCGCAAATCCATCCCCTGACCATTCTGCTGGGACTGGCTCAGGCAAGGTTCCTAGGCAAATACAATTTCCACCTCCCCTCCTGCTCCATCCTCCCACATCCTGGCTGAACCCGTGTGGGACAGCTCGCCCACCGCCTCAGCCCTTGCCAGTCCTGGAAGCGGCCAGTGTCTGGATCTGCCACCTCTCTCTCCCTCCATGTCATCTGTCTTCCTGACAGCACAAGGGAGATACAAGAAAAACAGTTCAGCGGATCCGGGCATTTCCTTCCTGTGCAGGTTTCCGCTTACCTCGTGTCTGCCCTCTTGCCTTGGCCTCTCTGGCCCAGATCACTGCCTGCTCCTTTCTGCTATTGGGAAGCCAAGGATTATACTGGCTCTAGGCAGGAGCTGGCAATCCTGGTGCCCGTGGCTCACAGCCATATGTTTTAGGCTCCTTCAGGAAGCTCTGCTAAGACACTAGGGAAAGGGATATCTGACCCTTCCCTGCCATGACCAAGGCACACTAGCACTCAGCAATGGTATTCGTAGGCAGCATCATCACTGTCATGCAGATCTCCAAGAACAGAGGCAGCTTGGCATCAAGTAAGGAGACATTTGTGTAGAGAACAGCACAAGAGGGGAGCCTTCGCCATATGATTGGTTTCCGGGAACTTCAAAAAACAAGTAACGTGTAAACACTTTGAACTCCCTCTGTCCAACCTCATACCTGACGCACTCATGCAACCGCACATGAACAAAAAATTCCTCACAGACGAGGTGACTCTCTCTCTCTCTCTTTCTCTCTCTTCCTCCCCGCCACCCCCACATGCTCACTTTAACACACTGTGCCAGGTCCTCCTGGATCTACATCCACATACCTATTTACACATATGCAGACTTAGGCTTAGGAAGCACACCCTTGTAGAGCATCAAGAACACACATGCATGTATGCAAGCAGGGGCACACACACGCACACGCGAGCGCACCCAGTACACAGTGGCTTGGAAGGTGCTAAGGGGTTTTCGAGGACTGTGTCCTACTTGCTCAAGTCCAGGGTGATGTTCTTGTGGTGGGCGTGGCTAAGGAGCCCAGCGCTGCTTACTGGCCAGTCCATTGGCACTTGTGCCTCCCCCTGCTGTCCTCACCAGTCTCCCATTCCCTGAACCATGCAGCTTCGGAGACCTGGGTAGCAACAAACTCTTGGGGGAAAGCAATCAAGGCAGAAATGTCAATGTAACGAGACCACATGATTGCGCCCCAGTAGTGCCCCAACCAAGGATGGCATTCGTTACCCCTCAGGTCTACACCCTAAAGCACAGCGCTGCACGCAGAGAATGGGGCAGGCCTGTGCCCCAGAATCCCTTGCCTCTTCTCCCTTCTACTTGGTCCCAGGTGGTGGGGCACCCAACCTGGCCTTCCTAGCCACCACCTGCCATCTGCGGCTGAGTTCCTGAGGCTTGTCCCCTGCACACATACCTCCTTTGCTGATAACTCCTTCCGAGTTCTCTCTCCTAGCCCTCCTGTCCCTGCCTTGCTGCTCGGGACTGCTTTCAACTCACACATGCCTCTGTGCCACTGCCTCTTTGCCTCTGCCTCTGCTTCCCAATTTCCCCCTCCTCCTCTTGAGGTTCACAGGCTGCACACCTCCCCATGCACCTCTTCACTTCTTCTGGGGAAATTACAACTGCCTCACCCTGGCCTAGCCCTTCTTATCTTCTCCAAATCTCCCTCTGCTCTCACCCTCTGCACACCTGGGCTCTCTCAGTCCTCTGGTGAGCACCAATCCCCATTTATCTAATCTCTTGTCTGCCTGCTCTGTGCCCAAGCCCCTCTGCTCCTTTTCTGTGCACAGGAGGTTTGTGACAAAGGTAGGAGGGAAGCGGCACTCCTTTCCTGCCTTCTGGTTTTATGACTGACATCCGATTGGTCTGGAAACGGCCTCTGCCCCCTTGGCCAAGACCACCTGAAGACCTTGCCTGGCTTGCTAGGCAGCAGCCCTGTGTTTTTCTGAGCAGGAAGGACTGCACATATGCGACCCACTATGCAGAAAAGCCTCCAGGGGGTGGCCGGATGTTTTGTTTCTCCATTCCTTGCCCACTTTGTTGATGTGTGCTTTCATTTGCATTCCAACAGGAACAGCCTTAAGGGAGGGGTAGTGAGGCTGCTTAGAGGTAGGCAGTTGGTGCTCACAGGCCAGTAGGGCCTCCTGGTGCCTCACTAACAGTGCATTTGCACCTGGGGTGCTGGGAAGCCTCTGGGCAGTGCCCATATGGTTTGGAGCTCTGTGACATGGCCAGGTACTAGGCGCCTCCTGCTGACTTGAGCCAGAGTTTCCACTGGAATTGCCATAGCAAAAAGGACACAGGGCCCCTTGGGGGTTTGCTGTAAGTTCTCACTAGTTCTCACAGGCCTTCGGGGATGCACAGGATGTGTAGAGCCCCAAATCCCTCCCCTGGCCATTCTGCTGGGACCGGCTTGGGCCAGGGTCCTAGGCAAATACACTTTCCACCTCCCTTCCTGCTCCATCTTCCCACATCCTGGTTGAACCCGTGTGAGACAGCTCCCCACCGCCTCTGCCCTTGCCAGTCCTGGAAGTGGCTGGTGTCTGGATCCACCACCTCTCTCACCATCAATATCATCTCTCTTGCTGAGAGCATAAGGGAGATACAAGGTTAGCAGGTCAGCGAATCTGGGCATCTCCTTTCTGCGCTAGTGTCTGCTTAACTCTTGTCTTCCCTCTTGCCTTGGCCTCTCTGGCCCAGATCCCTGCCTGCTACTTCCTGCTATTGAGCAGCCAAGGATTATACTGGCTAGAGGCAGGAGCTGGCAATCCTGGTGCCCGTGGCTCACAGCCATATGTTTAAGGCTCCTGCAGGAAGCTCTGCTAAGACACCAGGTAAAGGGATATCTGACCCTTCCCTGCCTCGACGAAGGCACACCAGCACCCAGCAACAGTATTCGTAGGCATCATTGTCACTGTCATGCAGATCTCCAAGAGCAGATGCTGCTAGGTATCCCGGGACTCAAGTCCGGAGACCTTTGTGCAGAGTACAGCACAAAAGGGGAGACTTTGCCAAATGATTGGTGTCTGGGAACTTCAAATAAGCAAGTAAACATGCACACAATTGGAACTCCCTATGTCCAACCTCATACATGACACACTTATACAACCGCACATGAACAAAGAATTCCTCATAGGCGAGATGACTCCCTCTCTCTCTTTCTCTGTCTCCCTTCCCGCCACCTCCACATGCTCACTCATAACACACTGTGCCGGGTCCTCCTGGATCTACATCCACATACCTATTTACACATATGCAGACTTCGGCTTAGTAAGCACACCCATGTACAGCATCAGGAACAAACACACACGCATGTAAGCAAGCACGGGCACACAGGTGCACATGTGAGCCCACCCAGCACACATTGGCTTGGAAGGTGCTAAAAGGTTTCCGGGGACTGTTTCCTACTTGCTCAAGTCAAGGGTGATATTCTGGTGGTGGGCATGGCTAAGGAGCCCAGCGCTGCTTACTGGCCAGTCCATTGGCACTTGTGCCTCCCGCTGCTGTCCTCACCAGTATCCCATTCCCTCAACCATGCAGCTTGGGTGACCTGGGTAGCAACAAACTTTGGGAGAAAGAAATCAAGGGAGAAGTGGGAATGCAACAGGACCACAGGATTAGGCCCCAGTAGTGCCCCAACCTGGGAAGGCATTCGTTACCGCTCAGGTCTACACCAAGAAGCATGGAGCTGCAAGCAGAGAGCGGGGCAGGCCTGTGCCCCAAAATCCCCTGCCTCTTCTTCCTTCTCCTTGGTCCTAGGGTGGTGGGGTGCCCATCGCGATATTTCAACCTCGCCTTTCTTGTACGGTGCAAGTCAGTTCGCTTTTTGGCGGGAACTGACCAGAAGGGCCTCCTAACGGAGGCTCAACCTGCCCACCTGGATCTTGGGTCTGCTCCTTTTGCTTCTTTTTTTTTTTTTTTTTGGCCAGTCCTGGGCCTTGGACTCAGGGCCTTAGCACTGTCCCTGGCTTCTTCCCGCTCAAGGCTAGCACTCTTCCACTTGAGCCATAGCGCCGCTTCTGGCCGTTTTCTGTATATGTGGTGCTGGGGAATCGAACCTAGGGCCTCGGGTATACCAAGGCAGGCACTCTTGCCACTAGGCTATATCCCCAGCCCTCCTTTTGCTTCTTCACAGGAGCCAGAGGATCAGCTTAGGAGATCTCCATTTTGTAAGTCTTTTAAATATCAGGCCTGTGTGTATTGTTTCTTCTGTTTTATTGGAATTGTTTTACCTCTTGTTATTTTGTGGACTGAACAACTGAGGAGACTGATAGGCATGGGCAACGTCCCTTCCGCTCCCGTGGACTTGACCTTAGCCCACTGGAAGGAAGTTACTCACAATAATAGTGTAGAGATCAAGAAATGAAAGTGGGTGACTGTCTGCTCTTCTGAGTGGCTCACTTTCAAGATGGGTGGCCACCAGAAGGGACTTTTGACTTGAGTACAATTCTCAAAGTAGAGGACTATGTTTTTAATTCCTTACATAGTCACTTCGAAAAAGTTGGTAGATATCACCTTCTCTGGGCCCCTCCCGTGAGTCCTTCCCTTCTCCTTTTGTGTGAAAACTCATTTTGTTTTTTAAACACAAAGAGAAGTTCAACCACCTGTCACTCATGGTCTCAATTACTTGTGGTAATACTCAGTTAGCTGCTGTTACTGTGGTGGCACTTACTAAAAACTTCATAGAGTATATTAATCAGCTATAATGTCATGATAGTATTACCATATTACTGTACAGTATTATAAAACAGATACACAGCAGATAGTGCTTAGAAAATTTCTAAGTACTGTATGTAAGCATTTAGGTTCTTTTTTTTTTGGCCAGTCCTGGGCCTTGGACTAATGATTTCTCATTAGTATTACCAGGAGGGTTATATACTTAATTTAATGTTGTTTTTATTTTGCCAGTTCTGAGGCTTGACCTCAGGGCTTGAGCACTGTCCCTGAGCTGCTTTTGTTCAAGGCTAGCACTCTACTATTTGAGCCACAGCACTACTTCCACCTTTTTCTGTTTATGTGGTGGGGAGGAATGGAACCCAGGGCTTCATGCATGCTAGGTGAGCACTCTGCCGCTAAGCCACATTGCTAGTCGAATATGTTGGGTCTATTTATGATTGTTCATTATGCCAGTCCTGAGGCTTGAACTCAGGGCTTGGGTGCTGTTCTTGTGCTGAAGGCTAGCAGACTATCATTTGAACCACAGGTCCACTTCCAGCTTTTTTTGGTAGTTATTTGGAGATGAGTCTCATAGACTTTCCTGCTTGGATGGATTTGAGCTGTGAGTCTCAGCTCATTGGCTTCTGAGAAGTTCTGAGAAGGTGAGAGCCACTGGCACTTAGCAGCTACTTTTTGTTTTTGTTGTTGTTGTTTTTACAAACTGATTGTAAAGATAAATTACAATATTTTAAGTGATGGACTGCTTTTCCTAATTCAAGTATTTTGGCATATTTTCTAGTTAATCAGTTATGTAGATGTAAAACATTACTTGGAAGATTGTTTATGTGTTTATTATGTGGAAGACAGCAATTTGCTTTCCATAATTGTTCATTCACTTGTGAAATATCTTTTCCTTCTGTAAACCAGTCTAAAGCTACAAAAATAGGTATTGAACTATTAGAATCTTATTAAACCATGTATTGTGCTCTCTCTCCTCTCCTCTCGTCTCCTCTCCTGTCCTCCCCTCACTTCCCCTCTCCTCCCCTCCCATCCTCTCCCCTGTCCTCCCCTTTTCTCTGATTTAGCCTATTTCTCATGATTTAGCCTGGCTAAATCATGTGTTTTAATTTTAACACATTTTGTTATGTTCAATTTATGGCTTAGAAATACATAATGACAGTAGTTTGTATGCAGCAAACTACATTATTCTTAGAGAATTAGAGAACTAGAGTGCACATTTTGGTATTGAGATTTTCTTTAAAAAAATAAATGAGTAGAACCCTTGAAAGGACAATGAAATATAATATGATGGTCCCATATGTATATGAAGAAGTGTGATGTAAAACACAATGAGTTGCATGTTCCTAGATGCTATGAATTCTGAGGATCCAACAATGAGGTGTGAGCTTTCATACAGCTCGGCTTTCTAAAAATTGTTGGTAATTGATCTTACATTAATTATCTCATTTCATTCCTAAAACATCCTGAATATTAGATCGGGTATGTATTGAAATCATAATTTGTGTATAAGAAAACATGGCTTAATGTATGGATCTGTGACCCCTCTGTATATCACTTTGACAATAAATAAGTAATTATATATTTTTTTTAAAAAAGGAAAACACATTGAGAGGCTGCTGGCTACTCCAAGTGGAGGTGATGCTGTCTTTCTAATTATAAGGCTGAGTTTTTTGCTGGCACATGGTAGCTGTGAGGATTATTCTAAAATAAGATTGCTGATCAAAGATGGCCTTTAGAACTTTTGATAACATTGAAAACTACTAGGTCTATCATGATTGCTCTCAACCAACTAATTATGCCTATTTAGAAGTAATAATTATATGAGAGTTCAGCATTTTCCATTTTCTGAAAAACAAGAAATGTAAGGTTAGACTCCTTTTCTCTATACTGATGATGATGTAGGAGCTCAATGTAGTTCAGTGCCAATGTGATCCTTTTAAATAAGACCATATGAAGTTCTGCCTGTTGCTTTGCTCATTTGAGCTAAATTTAAAAATTGAAGTGTTAGGGTCTTTTTTTAGTAAGTTAGCAACATATTTCTAACAAATATTTAATATTTTATTGGAAAACTAACATTTTGTGGATTCTTTGTTGTTGTTATTGTTTGTGGGGCATGAACGCAGGTGCTGACCCTGAGTTCACTCACTATCTTCCTTTCTCTCTTTCTTCCTCTCTTTCTTTTCTCCCTTCCTTCCTTCCTTCCTTCCTTCCTTCCTTCCTTCCTTCCTTCCTTCCTTCCTTCCTTCCTTCCTTCATTGCCAGTCCTGGACTCAGGTCCTGAGCGCTGTCCCAGGCTTTTTTTTTGTTTTGCTCAAGGCTAGTACACTACCACTTGAGCCATTGCTCCACTTCTTGCTTTTTGCTATATGTGGTGGTGAGGAATTGAACCCTATGGCTTCATGTATACAAGGCAAACACTCTACCACTAGGCCATATTCCGAGCCCTTCTTCCTTTCTTTTCAAGGCTAGTCCTCTGTCTCTTTGAGCCACAGTTCCTCTTCCAGGTTTTTGTTTTTGTTTTTTTTGTAGTTAATTGGAGATGAGACTCTTTAACAGACATTCTTGTCTTCACTGGCATTCAACCATGATCCTCAAAGGTCAGCCTTCTGAGTAGCTAGGATGACAGACAGGCATGAGCCACCAGCACCCTGCACATTGGGACACTTCTAAAATGTAGATCTTATGCTTAAATACCTCTTCTCCACTGCCTTATGAAGGAGCCCAAATTGACCCCAGCTTCTTTTTAATTTTCACAATACTTATGGCATTCAGCAGCAGGAATTCCTGGTTTCTAGAGAGTTGTTCTCTTCCTGTGTTCCTGTCTCTGTCTCTTCTTCCTGGAATCTTCCCCATTGGTATCTGCCTGTCAAATGGCTACCCATTCTTAATGACCTACTCAGATGTGAAGTTGAAATGATAAATCTTTGCTTTCCTTGGCCAGCCCCGCCCCACCCTGGCGGTTTCCTGTTGTTTCTGCTTGGGGCACAGGAAGGCTCAGGCCAGGGCAGGACGTGTGATGGATGGGGGGCCGGGTGGGGCAGAGCAGACAGGCGGGAGGGAGGCAGTGGAGTCAAAACAGGGTAAAATGATACATGGGTGTGCAATGTGCAAGCTGGGGGTGCTGGGTGCTGAGTGCTAGATACTAGATAGCTGGGTGCTGGGTACTGGGTGCTGGGTGGCTAGGGGCTGGTTACTGGGTGTCTGGGTGCTAGGTACTGGGTGCT
>NW_025961680.1:0-70859 GCF_023159225.1 Perognathus longimembris pacificus | reverse complement strand
TATGAGACTTCCAGGCTTCATTCAAGGACTTTCATCTAACACCAAAGGACCCTACTGCTAGCCTTCTCCAGGAGGGGCCACATTTCTGCCTTTTATCCCTAATGTCGACGCCCTTTACCAGCAGGAAGCAGCCAGAGAGTCATCGTCCTTTTCCATAGCTATTAAAAGGCTGGAATGTCAGGTCCCTCCTGGAGGGCTCCAAGCAGATGCCCCCACCTTATTAAGTGTCCACCCAGTTACGGGGTAACCAGCAGGCCTGGAGGCAGGTACCTTCCCCTTCCCTGAGGTGACATCCTGGCCCAATCCACCTGGCCCAATCCCCTGCCCTAGATTAGGCAGGGCTGGCTGAGGGTCACCCAGTCTCTCCCTTCTCTCCCTTCTCTTTGGCAATGAATCATCACCACCACAGGCCAGCTGTTCGGGAATAAACTTTTCTCTCCTGCTTTAAAATAAATATCAAAAAAGGAAAACAGAGCTGTGGCTCAAGTGGTAGAGCATTGGCCTGAAGGATGTCAAAGCTTAGGATAGTGCTCATGTTGAGTTCAAGCACAGGCTCCCCGTCCCTACCCCAATGCTTCTAATTACGAAGATATGTACATATATTTTTCCTTGATTGAAATTTAGTACCTACATAAATTTGACAGTATACATTTTAACCTTCCCAATGATAAATAACATCTTTCTACGGGGGAGGGGGGAAGAGGGGGAGACGGGGAGAGGGAATGAGGGAGGTAACAGTACAAGGGGGTATGGGAGGGGGAGGGGGAGGGTATGCTGAATGATGGAGGTAACAAACAGTGCAAGGGGAGGGGGAGGGGGGAATGATGTAGGTAACAACCAGTACAAAGGGGAAGGGGAGGGGGGAGGGCAAGGGAGAAAGATGGAAGTACGAAACAGTACAAGGTGGAGGGGGAGGGAAAGGGAATGGTAGAGGTAACAAACTGTACAAGGGGGGAGGAGAGGGGGATGGGAGAGGAATGGGGAGAGGAATGATGGAGGTACCAGTACAAGGGGGAGGGGGAAAAGGAGGGGAATGATGGAGGTAACAAACAGTACAAGGGGGATGGGAGGGGAGAGGGAGGAGGGAGGTGGAGCGATGGAGGTAACAAACAGTACAATGGGGAGGGGAGCTGAGGAACTATGGAGGACAAAACTGTACAAGGGGAGAGGTGGTAGGGTGAGGGGAATGATGGAGGTAACAAACAGTACAAGGGGGGAGGATGTTGGGGTCTGCTGTACCTTTAAGGGGCCACAGCTGACCTCAGCCTGTCCCTCCCCTTCCTGTCTTTAACCGGAATAGAAGGAAGTCGGACACCATTTGAGGGACAGCTCCTTGGGACCAATCACGGGCCCCTCTCTTGTGCGTGCCTTTGGAGTATATCTGGGAGGTTCCTCATTTGAATAAACAGAAGCTCTAGAGGTTTTCTCCAGGGACCCACACGACCGTGTCGTTCTTGGCGGCTTTAGGGCACCCTGCGACCACACACCACCGAGGCTACCCGTGGCCATCACTCCCTCGTGAGTGGTAATGGACCACCCAGGAAGGGGCGGACAAGCCCATTCCCCCCCAAGCAAGGAGAATTCGAGAGAGAGACGAGGCTACCAGTGGCCATCGCTCCCACGTAAGAGCGATAAAGGGCCACCCAGGAACAGGCAGACAAGCCCCTTCCCCCCCAAGCGAGGGGAAGTCGAGAGAGAGAGCCCACAGAGGGGAGGGGGGAGGGAGGGGGGAGGGGAACAATGGAGGTAACAAAGAGTACAAAGGGGAGGGGAGCTGTGGAACTATGGAGGTAAAATCTGTACAAGGGGAGAGGTTGGCGGGGTTGGGGGAATGGTGGAGGTAACAAACAGTACAAGGGGGTACTGGGGATGGAGGTGTAGGGAGTATTATAGAGGTAACAAACAGTACAAAAGGGTAGGGGGAGTGGAGAGGGAGGGGAGGGGGAAAGATGGAGGTAAAAAACAGTAAAAGGGGGTGGGGGAGGGGAAAATGGAGATAATAAACAGCATGAGGATGGAAAGGGAAGGGGGATGGGGAATGATGGAGTTAAGAGTACAAGCGGGCAGGAGGAGGAGGATGGGGAGGGTGCACTGATGGAGGTAACAAACAGTACAAGACATGTACTCAAGGCCTAACGTATGAAACTGTAATCACTCTTTTCATCACTTTGACAGTCAATAAGGGAAAAAAAGAAAAGTGACAATAATAGATGCTGGAGGGTGGGGGGATATGGCCAAAGGGAACTCTTCTACAGTTAGTGGGAATGTAAATTTGTTCAACTATTCTTGAATGCAGTATAAAGGTTCCTCAAGACACTAAACATAGAAATTTCCTATGAAACAGCAATTCCAGTCCTGGGCATTTATCCAATTAACCACAAACCACACTAAGGCTGTCAGCACTGCATGTTCATTGCAGCAGTTTAGCATATCCAAGATATGGGATCACCCAGATGCCCCTCGATTAAATTAATGGATCAATAAAATGTGGCATATATATACAATGGAATGCTATGCTTTCAGCAGAAAGAATGATATTGATCTAATCATAAGGAAATGGAAGTACTTAGTGTGACTTTTTCCTAATTTTTTCTAAGGGAAGAGAGCCAGACCCAAAGAAACAAAAACGCTATGTTCTCCCTTATTGGTATGAATTAGTATATGTCTTGGATAGTCATAGCAGATGATCACAATAGCTCAATAGCTATATACAGATGATTATATAAGATGATGCTAGGAGAAATGGTTCCAAAATATGGAAATAGGTGGTTTATCATTATGTTGTTAGTTTCACCCTACTTTGTGATTTTTTTTATTTTTTCATCTGTTCTTTTTCACTATGACTTAGCCCCTGTTGTCACTGCTGATTCTGGTACCATGGTAATTTTATATATGTCTTTCTGAATTATGGAAGGGAAGAGGAGCATCAAAATGGTGAGATAAAGGATAAAATGCGAACCAATGCAACAGCAATATTTACAAGAAAATATGTTGGAAATTAACTGTACAAATTGAGGTGGGGTAATTGGAAAGGAGGAAGGTAGGAAATAAATGAGCAAGGGGTAACAAGTTGGACAAGATATGTATTCACTATCTATGGTATGTAACTGTACCCTATATGTACTTCACCTTGACAGTAATAAAAAAAAATACAAAAATTAATCAAAGTGAGCGAGACCAAAAGAAACATATGTTGTATGGTCTCTGTCCTTTACAGTCATTAGAATGGGCCTAGGAATCTACAGGGAAACACAGTGGATGGTAAAAGACAAATCATACCACTTATACATGATATATTATACAGGACTCTAGCCATTCAAACAGTGAGACCAAAGAAGGATATTCTTAGGAGAGGATCACAATAGCTCAATAGCTATGTGCACATGATAATACAAAAGGATGTTTATTGAAGTGAACTTCAAGAAATGGAAAGGAGATTTTTTTATTTGAGTTTTTATGATTTTTCCCCTTTTATTGTTTTTGGTGATTTCTGTGCTTTTTGCCTTGAATGTAAGTTTATCTGTGTTGGGAGAGTAAAGGGAAGTACAGAAATGGTGGAACAAAATGTGAACAAATGTACCAGGGATACTCATCAGATACTGTGTTGAAAATTAATCTGTATAACTTGGGGATGGTTTGAGGCAGGGGGAGGGGAATGGGGGAGTAAATGAAGGAAGAGGTCACATTGTTCAAAAAGAAATGTACTCAGTACATGACCTATATAACTATAACCCCTTTGTACATCACCTTTACAATAAAAGTAAATTATAATAATAAAAATAAAAATTGAGAAACAGATATGAAAGAGTGATAGAGGACAAATTTCACCAATGAATGTTAAACATGGAAGTATCCCAATGTATCCCCTTGACACAATTAGTATACACTAACAAAAAAATTTAGATAAAGATTATAAAACTATAAAATAAAAGAAATGCATCTTCCATATATTTAATAGTGTATTTGGTCCTTCAGAAATACTGCAGGAGCTGTTATATCGATCTTTCAATAGAACCATCAAAGGAAAAACCTATATAACCTTTCCCACAGGAATTAAAGGGCTCATTTCAGTAAAAATCAATAGCTTGAGGCACTCAACCTTTTTTCTTGGAGGCTGCCAAAACTTTCTTATTTTAATATTCCATTTCAACATTTAGGAAATGTGAATGATAGAGAGGATCCACTCACTGAACATTTCTAAAGCCACATAGGTGCATGCGCTAGGAATCATAGATTATAAGGCTTTAAAATTATATAGATCAAGAACTATTACTATGCTGTAGAAGTGTGGCCTGACCTTGTATGTTGATTCAGCTTAAGCTCATTGAAATAATAGCACATATTTCAATGGTCAAAGATGAGAAATACATTCACATGCAAGTCATACTGTAACAATAATAATATAATAATAACTGGGCCAGAAAATTCATGGGCTGGTCTGTGCAATCAAAAGCTGATATGTAGAAATTCTGTCTGATCTGGGTTTTCTGAAAGTTCCCCAAGGTGTTTACTACTGAGTGAAATTTTCTTTTGTCCTATTTTTGGTCAGTAATAGGACTTGAACTAAGGGCTTCGATCCTCTCTGAGCTCTTTTGTTCAAGTCCAGTACTCTATCTCTTTGAGCCACAGTGCCACTTCTGGTTTTCTGGTGGTTAATTGGAGATAAGAGTCCCACAGACTTTCCTGCTCAGACTAGCTTTTGATCTGTGATCATCAGATCTCAAGCTCATAAATAGCTAAATGTACTGGTGTGAACCACTAATGCCCGGCTGAAATATTCTTGTGACCTATGTGTTAACAATTTCAAGCCTTTTTATTTGTCATTGGAGACATATGAAATGTAAGTTCTCCTGGGACAGTGTTCTAATATTTACCTGTAGGCCAAATAGATATTGGCTGCTAAATCTTTTGGAAGAGCCAATTAAAAAATTTCAAAAGTGACTAAGTTGGTTAAGATTGCTCCTTTCCCAGTTCTCTTTTGCCCCTTTTCCTGACTTCTGTCTTTAAATCAGGCTGATTATCTTGCAACGACTGTTTCTAACTTTAGACTGAAAGAAAAGCTCTAAATTACTATGAATGGGAGATGATCAATGAAATTATACTTGAGTTACTGTCTGATTGAATTTAGTGGCCCTTGAGAATTCAGATGTTCCCCTCCTTTTGACATCGCCAGCCATCCTTTTCTGAAGGATGAATGGAAAGGTGCGAAGAAGAAGACCATGGGAAGTGTTGCATTCAAAGTGTCATTCCAGGAGCAGGGAAGGTATTAGTTCTATTGTGCAATGTAAGGTTTGAATCACCCACATGGCATTTTTGTTGAGATTTATAGGAAATATTGGAAAAGCAGAACCATTCTAGAGTATGGCAAGCCAAGAAAATAGAAAATCTGCCTGATAAAGGAGAATTCTGAGTGGGTAGCCATATTGAGGAAATAATGACAATGTTTGCTAATGTATGGTAGGTCATTTCTACTACCCAAAAAACTTTGCCCAAGAGTGGAAGTGAGTAGGGAATAAGTCTCTATTGAAAATAAGAAGTCCTCCACCACACACATGGTTGTTTCAAATAACTTTCTTTTATGTGCTGGCCTGATCATCCTTGATAGAATTCAGCAGTTAGCAGTAGAGATCAGTTCTTGCCTAGAACACCCTTAACTAACTTCCATCCTGAAACAACTTCTAAAGTCCAGAATGTTCCCATCCTTACCTTATTCTAGTCTTTTGAGATCCTGCTGAATTTTTAAAATGTGATGTTTCTTGCTCAGCACGTTCAATAAAACCCACTTCTGAAAGAAGTGCCCCCATCCCTCAAAAAAGACTCACACGATAAGTACAATCCTAAGTACCAATTATGTGTCAAGCCTGTGCTAGGCACACGCAAAGTCTTTTGTTGAGAGTTGATCATCTGGGGGGCTGGGGATATGGCCTAGTGGCAAGAGAGCTCGTATACATAAGGACCTGGGTTCGATTTCCCAGCAACACATATACAGAAAACAGCCAGAAGTGGCACTGTGGCTCAAGTGGTAGGGTGCTAGCCTTGAGCAAAAGAAAGCCAGGGACAGTGCTCAGGCCCTGAGTCCAAGGCCCAGGACTGGCCAAAAAAAAAACCCAAAAAAACACAACAGAGTTGATCATCTGGGAGATCTTGTAATGACAGTGCAATGTTAGCAGGTGTGTGGAGAAGCAGGGTATATGGAGGAAAAAACTGATGGATCTGTATTTTTCCCTGTGTGTTGAAGGAAAGGTGGAGTGAAGGGAAAGGAAACAGTCACATGACTACTTGGCTCAAGGCTCTGTAGAAAGACTTTTGGCATTTTGTTAGGAGATTGAAGGGCAGGCAACGACTAGGCCCATTGTTACTGTACAATCCTTCTGCATGACTGGCCTTTTAAATCAACTTTCTGGAGATCAGCTTGATATTGCAGGCTATTTGAAATTTTGCCTGGGATTGAATTAAAATGGCCATTTCTTGGAATTTTTTAAAATAGAATACAGGAGACAGAATCATCATGATTTTTTTGAAAAATAACTTTTGGCATAAAGACCACTTGTTTGCGAGCAGAGGCAGATCTGGTCTCTGGTCAGCTTCTCTTCCCTCGGGTGCCTCTGTGGGGCCACATTCACGGTCTTTCTCATGGGTGGTCAGATGTTACAATGGGCATCCCACATCCCTGTCTTGCTTTGGGCCTGGACACACTGATCGTTTTGTTACAGTAGGGTTGGTCACCTCGAACTCAACCCTGTGAAAGGTCTGAGGAAATGTGGTTGGAGATGACAACCATGTGACAGACAGCTGTCAGTTAAAAGCCTGTTCAGTGTCAGGGTTGAAAGGAATGACAGGATTATGGTCCCTGGGAAGAGCTCACGAGGGTAGGGGGCGGGGAGAGGTCCTTTCTCAGGGCCAAGGGACACATGGATTTCTCCACTGTGGATCATTACTATACACAATATGTAGCACTTGATTCCCAAGGCCTTGATGGTGGGTGGAGGTTGATTTTTACTTGCTCTCCTGTTGGTTTGGCTGTTTGGTTTGCAGGCTTTAAATGCCCTTTTGTATGGTGATGAAAAAGGGCTTTGGTAAAACATAAGTTTCATGAAGGGAGCCATTGTGTACACGTGTACCTTTGTTATGTCCAAGTCGAAAGAAGACCATCAAGAACACCACCGAGAGCCAGACGTTCTGAGATGCAAAAGCAAGGCTTTACTCAGGTGGGCTGCAGTGGTCTTCTTGGTGGTCTTCTCATGACTTGGGCATAACAGTTCGCATTTCGTTTGGATTACCCCGAGAGACCACTGAGACCCCAGACCTGAAGGTAAGAAAACAGCACTGTTGATTTGTCTTGTCCTGTCATTTGTCTGTTCGTCTGCTTTGCTTTCACTTTTCTTCTTGAGAACGGCCATTCCAACTCATATTTCTTGAAGGGGTTGTCGAAGCAGATGCCCTTGCACAGCAATCCTGGAGGAACTTGGAGTCATCACAGATCTTCCACCCTCAAAGGGGGACCCCTAGAACCCTGCCTTGATACGAGTAGTGTGCAAGTCAGTTCGGTTTTTGGCCAGAACTGACCGGGAGGGTCTCCTAACCGAGGCTCAACCTGCCCAACTTGATCTTGGGTCTGCTCCTTCTGTTCCTTCACAGGAGCCAGCTGATCAACTTGGGAGATCTCCAGTTTGTAAGTCCTTTAAATATCAGGCCTGTGTGTATTGTTTTGTCTGTTTTATTGAAATTGTTTTACCTCTTGTTACTTTGTGGACTGAACAACTGACGAGACTGATAGCCATGGGCAACGTCCCTTCCACTGCCCTGGACTTGACTTTAGCCCACTGGAAGGAAGTTACTCACAATAATAGTGTAGAGATCAAGAAAGGAAAGTGGGTGACTCTCTACTCTTCTGAGTGGCCCATTTTCGATCTGGGGTGGCCACCAGAAAGGACGTTGACTTGAGTACAATTCTCATAGTAGAGGACTATGGTTTTAATTCTTTACATAGCATGTTGTGGATTCTTTGTTGTTGTTATTTTTTGTGGGGCATGAATGCAGGTGCTGTCCCTGAGTTCACTCACTTTCTTCCTTTCTCTGTCTCTCTTTTCCTCTCTTTGTTTTCTCTTTCTTTCCTTCCTTCCTTCCTTCCTTCCTTGCTTCCTTGCTTCCTTGCTTGCTTCCTTCCTTCCTTCCTTCCTTCCTTTCTTCCTTCCTTCCTTCCTTCTTTGCCAGTCCTGGACTCAGGTCCTGAGTAGTGTCCCTGGCTTTATTTTTTGTTCAAGGCTCACACACTAGCACTTAATCCACTGCTCCACTTCTTTCTTTTTCTATATATGTGGTGCTGAGGAATTGAACCAAGGGCTTCATGTATACAAGGCAAACACTCTACCAGTAGGCTACATTCCCAGCTCTTCTCCTTTCTTTTCAAGGCTAGTCCTCTGTCACTTTGAGCCACAGTGCCCCTTCCAGGTTTTTGTTTTTGTAGTTAATTGGAGATGAGACTCTTTAACAGACATTCTTGTCCTCAGTAGCATTAAACCACAATCCTCAAAGCTCAGACTCCTGAGTAGCTAGGATGACAGACAGGCATGAGCCACCAGCACCCTGCACATTGGGCCACTTCTAAAATGTAGATCTTATGCTTAAATACCTCTTCTCCACTGCTTTATGGAAGGAGCCCCACTTGACTCCATCCTCTTTTTAATTTTCTCAATGCTTATAGCATTCTACAGTGTTGTTCTCTTCCTGCTTTTCTGTCTCTGTCTCTTCTTCCTGGAAACTTCCCCATTCGTGTATGCATGTAAAATGGCTACCCATCCTTAATGACCTACTCAGATGTCAAGTTGAAATGATAAGTCTTCTCTCAAATCTTCTAGGTAGATCAGAAGCTGTGCTAGTACTGGTTATATTTCTCTTCCTAATAATGCCACATAATTCACATCCGGTTTTTTTCTGAGCTGGGCTGTCTCCATAGTGTCTTCCTCTATAGCACATTTGTATCAGAGTTCTATGGAGAGTTGGGAAACAGATCTCAATGAACTCGTGTTCCAATAGGAGGTGATTTGGTTCATCCTAGCTGATATCTCTATTGTCTGTAGCTATTAGATAATGGGGTTGGGTTCAAGGACTTCCAACTGTCATTCTTGCCTTCAAATTTGGCCTTCTGAAACAATTTATTTTAATAATAGGACATGGAAAGTTTACATGTTGTTCTAGTTTGTTAAATAGAGATACTGTGATTCTTTTTTTTTAACTTTAAGTCTTTGTACAAAGGAGTTGTATTCACCATATCAGTTGAGTACAATTCATCCCCTTCCTTCATTCTCCTCATCTCTCCTAACCCATGGCTTGCCTCAGTTTTCTTAACCTTAAAATATATGTACAAAGTACACCACGTGTGGGTAGAGAATGTTACAGCTTGAACAATACTGAAACATATTGCATCTGAGAATGAAGATGGCAAAACAAAACTCCGTGAAAGCTATTGTATAATAGGGGTTGAGAGGGCAGAGAATGTGAGAGGAAAGGAAGGGTTAATTTAACATACTTTATCATCAATTGTAAAATCTCTTTTAAAAGGTGCTAAATTGAAGAGTTCTTTTTCTGCAAGTATTGTTTGCAGTAAAAACGTTGTTAGAATTTTGAGATGATTTTCCCCCTTTTTTGTATTAAATTTAGTACAAATATTGTAAAAGTTAAATAATTTTTCCCCAGACTCTCAATGTTCCATCTTATAATATGAAATAGAAATGAAATCAGCATGCAGTATAACTATGGTGCCCAGTGTTGAAAACATTACATATATAAAAAATGTACTCCCTGGAAAGACACTAGTCAAATTTCCCTTCTACAAATTTGAGGACATATCATGTAACAGTAATATTTAATATAATTAATTGCGGAGTTTTAGTAAATGTTGGCCTCCAGTGAGAAAATCCAAGATGGTAGGTGGGATTTTCACATTACGGTGAGTACAGTGTTGATGTTGACATATTTGGTCTCCTGGGTATCCTTTATCACTAACTGCAAGAACTCCACTCACCTAATTTTCTTTAGCAAGGGAAAAACTATTCTCTTGAATAGACACTTAGGTCAGAGAAAATAAGGTCAAAAGAAGTAGTTTCAGTTAGGTTAAGTCGAATTTGGTACACTCAGCATTTTCTCTTCCAATTTTTTTCTAGCAGCCAGTATTATTTTCATTGACCTTCATTAAATTTTTACATGTCAGCACTGCTTATCCATGTTCTTAAAGATTTTTGCATTTAAATAGTTTGGAGTAGACAACGGTAACATAAATAGTGCCATAATCATAAAGTGTGTAAAAAAGTATGCTGGTTATTTTTCCCCCCACTGAGGTATCATTGGTGTCCCCCATAGAAAGGACTCAGTTGGAGGATCAGAATTGTTGGAAAGTCTGGCTCCCCTGTTAATGAGTAGTTTAAGCTTGGAAGGTCTTTAAGTGCTTCCAGCCTCAGTTACCTTCTCCATCAAAAATAGAAAGAGAAGCACCTCTTGATGATTAGCAATACTGCATGGAAGCTCTCTAGAACTAAAACAGCATCTAAGGAATGTAGTCTAAAAATCACTGCCATAGAATGATGCTAGTTAAGAGGTATGTTATTATGGTCCTCAGAGTCAAAGTTTTAATGAAAGAATTGTATGCTACAGGTTTTCCAGTGCCCAGCCCATGATAGTCTTAATAAATATTGAAGAACTGAGTGAGTTAGTAAAATTGTGTGCAAAGAATGCTTAGTTGAGCATCTCATTGGTGCCATATGGTATAAATATGAGTAGGATAACTGCAAAGAAGCTTCAGAGTGGAGAAGTATCCAAATGTCCTCAAATCCCCGAGTTGCCAGGAAATAGATCTTGGCTCCATTCTCCAGAAAGTTCCAGCAGAGGGACTTGCCTCCCAAGGGTTTGGCTGAGGATAGACATGGGTTCAGGGCAAAGTGGTCATTTCCAGGAAGGTCCCACCCTGGTGCAAAATGGTCTCCTTGTAAGGGCAGAAGTCCTGTGGGGCCTCATTCATTGTGGAGGCTTAGTAAAACCTGGGCTGGCCTTGCCTGAGCAGGGAAAGCACGCCGTGTTTAGCATTTACTCTACTTTGCTCATTCATACTAGGGTATCATGATGAACACCTAGTCTTTTTCTGTTTCATTAATTATTGAATTAGGTTTGCGTGTATCTTTACATGTTTCATTTTAGAGTATGTTGTGCCTGTTGGGTGCTTGAATTCAGGGCCTGGGAGTGGTCTGATTTTTTCTTTTTTAAATCAAGGCTAGTGCTCTACCACATGAGCCACAGCCCTACTTCCAGGCTTTTTCGTTTTGGCTGGTTACTTGGTGATAACAGGCTCACAGTCTTTAAGGCTAGTGCTGGCTTTAAACAGCAACCCTCAGTTCTCAGCCTCCTGAGTAGCTGGTGTAAGCATGAGCCAATGGTGCCTAGCATATTTTGT
The DNA here is from genome assembly GCF_023159225.1 of Perognathus longimembris pacificus. Classification (NCBI taxonomy): domain Eukaryota; kingdom Metazoa; phylum Chordata; class Mammalia; order Rodentia; family Heteromyidae; genus Perognathus; species Perognathus longimembris. The sequence goes on along the minus strand of NW_025961680.1, from coordinate 59,416 downwards.
TAGTTTTTGAGAAATACATTATATAGGTTAATCGAAAATCATATAAAAATTATTTCTCTTAATTCTTGAACGAAACTGCTTAACAAGAAGAAATTCCAGAACTGGTATCTTGTGTGTTATGGAGAGGTGGTCTATGTCTATGCATGCCAGTGGCTTGCTCTGTTTGCTTTGCCTTCTTGAATACTAGACATAGCTTTCCAACTTCAACAGCCATATTTTACAGCATTATCCACCCCCACACACACGAATCACAAGAATGTGCGCATACATTCTTTCTCTAACAGTGTTATTTTCTATAATGAAGTATTTTCTCTGCAGAGAAATCAAAGGAAAAAGGAAAATGCTCAAATTATTGCAGACATTCTTTAGTCACCCAAATCTCCTGTTGTTTATGCTATTTCCTGTGGTGAAAAAAAATCATGCATTGTTGTGTGTTCTCTTTGTAAATTGTTACAGATAGCCACACTTTTTTCTGAAAATAAATTTCCCAAAGTGAATTTTTAATCAATGTGCTGATTTAATTGCAGTCCAGATTTTATGGTAAATTAAATTCACCATTTGAAAGATTTACATTTTTCCCAGAAATAATTTCTTGTACCATGTACAGTTTTTCCATTAGTAATGAAGTTATCTTGACGAATGTGTGTCAGAAATATGGAAAGACCCAATGGGCTAGATCCAAACCGCAGATGAAATGTGAAAACAGGACTCCAGCTCTCTCAGGCTGGCTCATCCCATGCTATCCATAAGGCAGATACAGGAAGCTATGCTGACTCAAGTAAAAGAGCGAAGAATTAAAACATTTTCTTATGGTGAAACTTACAATGGGATTTTATTTAGTTTGGTGAAAAACACCGTGAACAATTTTTTTGTGAGCTTTTCTCTCGTTTCCTTACTTTTGTGGTGGTCTTCAGATTCCTAGATCGTTACAAATCCACTTGAATAAAGAACATTTACTGTTCGGAATTGAAAAAGGTTTTTTGTTTGTTTGTTAGCTCTGACTTACCTTTAAGGTCGCTAGGGGATTTAATTTGACTTGTATTTTAGACTTTATTTTTAATGAGTAGAAATTATACTGGAAGGCAGGGTCTGGCTGTGTTGCCTTGGCTGGTATTAAGGTAAAGTGCTCAATCAATCCTTCTGTCTCAGAGTCTGGAGTCACTGGGTCTGAAATATGAGCCCTGGTGCCTCAATACCCAGCTTCATTGCATTTCCTTGTTTTCCCAGGTATAGGGATGACAATTTGATTGTGTTTGCACTGAGTGACAAATGAATTTGGAGTGTGTTTTGTCTTCCCCCTCTTCTCTCTCCTTGTCCTCCACTCTCCCTTGTCTTCCCATGCCCTCCTCCCTTCCCTTCCTTTCCTCGTTCTCTCCCCTGCTTCTTTTCTCCCTTCCCCCCTTCTCTCCCTCTCTCCTTTCCCACTCGCCTCTTCTGTTCCCTTCTCCCCCCTCTCCAGCTTTATTCTTTTTCTTTTCTTGCAGCACTGGGAATCAAACCCAGGGTCTTGGGCATGCTAGGCCTACCCAAATGGAGTTTTTTTTCTGATATTATATTTGGAAAAAATGACTGTGGTTTTCAAATATTGTTAATCTCCTAAATTTTCATCCCTCAAACACAATAATCCCAAAGCCTATGGACTTTTACAGCCAATTAAACAAGTTGTAGTGAAATATTTGAGTTTGATCCTCGACATCATGAGATTTAGGATGACTTCACATGTGGGCCATGCAGTTAATCTGACAAAGGCACGGGCCATACCAACCTGGAGTGGACTTCCAAAAGGTAGATGTCTTGATGGACATTATAACTGGATTATAGCTGTAATTGCGGCTTGGTTTTTATCGGGTGATGACATGCAATTCAGCTATACAGAAAAAATTGTGTATCCACAATTTTTGGTCATTTTCTGTGGCTGAGAATAGCCTCTGTTCTTTTTTTCTCCCCAACAATGAATACTTTTTGAGATGGTATTTAAGGTGATCATATTAATTGGTATGAGGGCATATATGTACTTATGAAATCTAGTCCTAGATCATTAGGACAACATCCTCTGTTTACCATATCTTTCCATCTTTAGTGGCAAGAACATCAAAGTCTCTGGGATATTTTTAGGATGTTGGAGGTACACAGTTGAAGCCATAAGTTTAATATGGGCATTGTCTCTTCAGAAGAGCCTGTCTATCACATGTGAAGATTTCTAAACCACCCATGCCTTTGCCACATCATGGCGATGAATCCTAATGTTGGTACTCTCAAGTTATTTCTAAGTTTTCAACATAGTTCTGCTGACAGTAAGAAACACAAATACTTCCTGTTCTTTAATGTATACAACACAGCAAAGAAATGCAGGCAAAGGTAGGTCCCGGGACTCAAAGCCTATAATCCTAGCTTTTCAGGTGCCTGAGATCTGATGATTGCAGTTTGAAGCCAGTTTGGGCAGGAAAGTCAATGAGATTCTTATCTCCAATAAACCACTCAGAAAAATCTGGAAATGGCACTGTGGCTCATGTGGTAGAATGCCAGCCTTGAGCAAAAGTTGCTTGGGACAGTGCCCAGAGTTCAAGTCCCAGGACCAACAAACCAAAAATCCCATGCAACAGAAAGCATTTATTGCTTCAGGAAGAATTTATTGTAATAAACACGTATGAGGAAAATATCATTGTTGAAAAAGACTAAAGAGAAATCAGTGTCAATGTGTTTGAAGAAAATGGGGTCATTTGATGTTTAAATCTGACTTTGCCTTTGTTCAATGTTTTTATTGCATTCAAGATTGTTAGTCTGATCCATTTGGAATTGATTTTGGTATATAAGGTATATATATAAGGTATATATATAAGGATCTAGTATTCGTTTGTTGCACGTGTTGAACCAGTTTTGCCAGCACCATTTGTTAAAGAGTTTATCTTTCTTCCAGACTATTTTTTAGCTCCTTTATCAAAGATAAGGTAGGCATAGATCTGTGGGTTCATTTCTGGATCTTCAATTCAGTTCCATTGGTCTTCAGGCCTGTTCCGGTGTCAACACCAGGCTGTTTTTACTACTATAGCTTTATAAGAGAGCTTGAAGTTTGGTATTGTAATTCCTCCAGCACTGTCCTTTCTTCTTAGGATTGTTTTTGCTATTCTGGGTCTTTTAATGTTCCATATGAATTTCTGGATTGCTTCCTCTCTTTCATTAAAAAATGGTGTTGGAGTATTAATGGGTATTGCATTGAATTTGTAAATAGCCTTTGGCAATATTGCCATTTTGACTATATTATTTCTCCCAATCAAGGAGCATGGGAGTTTTTTCCACTTCCTTAGTCCTGCCTTAATTTTGTTTTTCATGCTTTTAAATTCTCATCATAGATGTCTTTCACTTCTTTGATTAAGGTTATTTCTAGGTATTTTAAGTTTTTTTGAGGATATTGCAAAGGGAGTTGCTTTCCTGATTTCAGTGTCGGTCTTCGGGTCATTAGCATATAAAAGGCTGTTGATTTTTGAGTGTTTATTTTATATCCTGCCACTTTGCCAAAGTATTGGATCAGCTCTATTAGCTAGGGAGTAGAGTCTATGGTGTTCTTTAGGTATAGGATCATGTAATCTTCAAAAAGAAAAAGTTTCACTTCATCTTTTCCTACTTGGATCCCCTTTATGTTCTCTTCTTGCCTAATTGCTCTGGCTAGGAATTCTAGTATTCTGTTGAAGAGGAGGGGGAGAGAGCAGACATACCTGTCTTGCTCCTGATTTCAAAGTGAATGGCTTTAGCTTTTCACCATTTAGAATTATGCTTGCAGTTGGTTTGTCCTAAACTTCCTTTATTTAACTCAGGAATGTTCCCAGGAAACCCAGTTTTTCCAGGGCTATTATCATAAATGGGTGCTGGATTTTATCGAACGCCTTTTCCGCATCCAGAGATATAACCATGTGGTTCTTTGCCTTGCTCCGGTTGATGTGGTGGATTACAATAATTGACTTGCATATATTAAACCAACTTTGCATCCCTGGGATGAATCCAGTTTGGTCATGGTGTATGATTTTTTTGATGACTGTTGAATTCGATTGGCCAGAATTTTGTTGAGAATTTTTGTGTCTATGTTCATCAGGGAAATCGGTCTATAGTTCTCTTTTCGTGATGAGTCCCTGCCTGGTTTCGGGATGAGGGTTACGCTGGCTTCATAGAATATGTTTAGTAATGAACTTTCTCTTTCAATTTCATGGAAGAGTTTGAAAAATATTGGTGTGTGTTCTGTTTTGAAGGCCTCGTAGAATTCTGCTGTGAATCCATCTGGACCTAGACTTTTTTCGGATTGGAGACCACTTATTGCTGTTTCTATTTCAATGCTGGATATGAGTCTGTTTAGAAGGTTTAAATATTCATGATTAAGTTTGGGGATATCAATTTTTTTCTAGAAAACCATCCATTTCTTCCAGGTTCTTGAATTTGTAGGCGTAAAGGTTTGCAAAATAGTCCCTTATTGTGTTCTGAATTTTGGATGTTTCTGTGGTGATGTTACCTATTTCATCTCTGATCTTGTTTATTTGGGTGTGCTGCCTTCGTTTTTTGGTCAGGTTTGCTAGGGGTTTGTCTATCATGTTAATTTTTTTCAACGAACCAACTCTTTGTTTTGTTGATTGTTTCAATTTTTTTGTCTCTAGTTTATTTAACTCTGATTTGGTTTTAATTATTTCCTTCCATCTATTGACTTTGGGTTTGGCTTGTTGTTCTCTTTTGAGAAGATTAAGGTGCTTCCTTAAGTGGTTGAGTTGCTGTTTATCCACATTGTTGGTGTATGCACTCAAAGATATGAATTTTCGTCTGAGTACAGACTTTTCTGTGTCCCAAAGAAGCTGGTACATTGTATACTTATGTTTGTTGAATTCCGTAAACATTTGAATTTCTGTCCTTATTTCTTTAATGACCCACAGATGGTTCAGCAGTATGTTGCTTAGTCTTCATGGATTGTAGGATTTTGTGTGGTGGCTATTTGAATTCAGCTCTAGGTTTATTCCTTTGTGGTCTGAGAGAATGCAGGGAATGATTTTGATCCTTCGCAATTTGTGCAGATTTTCTTCGTGCCCTAAGATGTGATCTATTTTGGAAAATGTTCCATGTGCTGCCAAAAAGAATGTCTATTCTGGTATTGCTTGATGAATTATTCTGTAGATGTTGGTTATGTCTATTTCATCTATGCACTTGTTTAGTTGTGTGGTTTCTTTGTTCCATTTTTGGCATGTTGATCTGCCCAGAGGTGACAGTGGAGTGTTAAAGTCTCCAATTATCAATGTATTTGGGTCTATGCGTGTTTTTAGAGTTAGTAGTGTATGTTTGTTGAAGTTGGGTGCTCCTGTATTTGATGTGTGGATATTTAGGATGGTTAAATACTCATGTAGGATTGAACCCTTTATTAGTATGTAGTAACCTTCTTTGTCTCTTCTTACCATTTTTAATTTATAGAATTTAATTTGTAGAATTGCAACTCTAGCCTTCTATTGGGGGGCATTTACTGGTAGATTTTATTCCATCGTTTCACTTTTAGATGTTTGCTTTTGCTGGATAGATGTGTCTCTTGGAGGCAACAGAAAGATGGATTTTGATTTTTGATCCAACTAATGAGCCTGCGGCTATGAATGAGAGTTTAGCTGTGTACAGTATTCTTGGTTGATAGTTTTTCTTATTTAGGGTTTGGTATACTTCATGCACGCTCTCCTTGCTTTCAAGGTTTCTGCTGAGAAGTCTGGGGTAATTCTGATTGGTTTTCCTTTATATGTGATTATTTTCTTCTCCATAACAGCTTTAAAGATTCTTTCCTTGGACTCTATTATCCTGTTTTGTTGACAATGTGTCGGTGGGATGTCCTCCTCTGGTCTGGTCGGTTTGGGGTTGTAAATGTTTCTTGTATCTGTATCAGCCTATCCTCCGGGATATTTGGGAAGTTCTCGGCTATATTCTGTTAAATAGTTTGCCCATTCCCCTAATTTTTTCTCCAGGTTTTCCTCAATACCTATTAGCCTTAAATTGGGCTTCCTGATTGGGTATTGGGGCTCCTGGAGTAATCTGTTTTGTCGATTGGATTGTTTTGGTATTGTTTTTTTTGACATTTCTTCATAGAGTCTAGGGAATCTACAGCTCCTGAGATTCGATCCTCTGCTTCTTCTAGTTGGGAGTGTAGACTAGCTACTTGATTTCATATCTCTTTTCCTTCTGACTGGTCTTTCCTGATGATTTCCATGTCCTTGCTATAAGTATCTCTTACGTCCTGCATGGAATTCTTTTCTTCATTAATTTGATTTTGAGTGCTGTCTCTCAAATATTTTAGCTGGGTAACTATCTTTTCATTTGCCTCTTCAAGTTCATCTATCTTTCTCTATGTTGAGGCCATGAAATCGTCTATTACTTTATGGATTGATTGATGTCTATGGATGGATGGATTCTATGCTTCCTGCTTGTTTTGAGTGGGAAATTGGACTCCATTGTTTACCATCTTGAGTTTCTTCTGCCCTTTCGGAACGGGAATGCCAATCTACAAGCACCTTTGAGAACCATTTAAGACACAAAGTAGACCTTACCAAGCAATGTCGTGTAAATCTTAGACGTTCACAATTATATACAGATACCTTGTATAACTGTATATAGAATTGGATTTGGTGTTCCTAAAGAATACATTTTCAACATAACAACCAATCCTGAGCCCTGTATGCAGTAGTTAATTATTTACTGTTACAATCCTATGAGCAATTTTTGTTCTAATGCACTTTTTGAACTGGCTGGATTTCTCTATGAACCACTTTGATTCACTTGGGTTGAACAGGCATACCCTCTATCCAATAACTGGGGGTCAATGGAGTCTGGAGGTCCTGGAGGTAAATCTGGACAGTAGGTTAGAGGTAGTGAAGAGAATCGAGTAAAATGTAATCGGGGAGGGATGATTTTGGTTTAGTTTCAGTGGCATGGAAATGTGAAGAGTAGAATCAGTAGAAAGAACAAGGTTAAAATGAAGATCATGGAGAGTTAGCAGAAAAGTGTCAAGGTGGTAGTCACAAGAAACGAATTAAAAAGAAAGAGAATGTGAATTGAGAATAAATAAAAAATACTGGAAGACAAATGCACAAAACACAGAAAAATTAACAATCCCCCCCAGAAAAAGAAAATAAAAAAATGATAAAACGAACAAAAATGGAAAACAAAATATCAACGACATTTTAGAGATGAAAGATAGAAAAAAAAAGTTTAAAAAATTGTTTAAACCAATGGAGTCTTCCTTGTTTGGGTGGGCTTTCTCCAGTATCGGGTTTCCTTGCATTGGTGCGTAGTCTATTTTGATGCTGGTGTGGTTTGACCTGCTTTCAGTTTTCAGGGGGTGGATCAGCTCTGACCCTCCTCCCCTGTCAGTGAAATCCTGAGGCTCTGTGATTCACACAGCTTGCACATAGGACTTGGGTGTCCTCTGTAAATGGGGGGCGTGAACAGTCTTGGGAGCCCTGGCTCCTCCCATCTGCTGTGAGACTGGTGCTTTCATCGCCTGGCTTTGAAGAGCCTGTGTACTCAGCAGGGCAGGTTGGCTCTGGACTGGTTTACTTGTCTGAGAGCCGCTTGCCTTTGGGTGCTTCCTCCCTCATGGGCATGACAGTCTCCTGAGCAGAGCTGGCTATGAATTTCAACTCCATTTTGGGCTGGGAATTAGGCTTCCTCTGTGATGGGGCCATTTATCTATCTCGGGAACTGTTTGTTCTCCCATCTGGTTGTTCCTTGCTGCTAGTACCTGCTCTCCACTTTCTGTTTTAATTTAAAAATTCAGGCAGGCAGGGCGGGCACCTCTGGCTGAGTTCACCTGAGTGTGTGAACTGTGGCCCGGATGAGCTTCCTACCTGGGCAGGGGTTGTGCTGCTGGGTGGAGCTGGCTCTCATTGGTCGGTCCCTCTTGCCCTTTTCAAAGCTGGCCCCTTTGTCCTGGCTTTCCCCAGGCCGGGTTTAATTCCAGTCTGGTCGGACCCTATGCCAGTGTCAGAGATGGCGCTGTGCTCTGGCAGTGGGGGAAGGCTACCTCCCAAAAGTTTCTCTGTGGGCACGAGTGAGAATATCTTTTGTAGGGTACTCATGTTTGTTTGCATTTTTGGCCTGTCCATGCTCAGCCTGTGATCCACGTCTGTCTGCCGCCATCTGGAGGATTTCTTCTTGGTCACCTCTGTGTGCTTTAGGTGCACGAACTGTGGGATACTGTGCCAGCACCAGCAATGGCTTGGCAGAGGGATGGGGCCCAGAACTCAAATCTGTGTTTTCAGGCCAGCAAAGTCGATTTTTCCTTCCTGGACAGAATCCCTGTACTGTGATAACTTACTTGGGCTGTCTTTCTAGGAGTAAAAGTTTCTGGAGTGGTTAAACTGGGGTGTTGGAGAGAGCTGAGCTAGGGCTCTGCTGCTCCTCCACTCAGGGAAAGTATTTTTAAATTGCTGTGTGCTGGTGATTAATGCCTAGCTATTTAGAAGACTCAAAGTGCGGATTGCAGTTGGAAGCTAGCCTGGGGAGGAAATTGACTGAGATTCTGGACTCCATATGACCACCAAAAGAAAACAAAAACCCAAAAAAAAAAAAAAAAAACAGCAGAAAGTGCAGCTGTGGTAGAGTGCTAGCCTTCAGCTCTAAAAATCAGGATCAGTGGCCAGACCAGAACTGGGACCATTAACCCAGAGACCTAGTGAAATGTTCATTGTGACTAAGCCTGCCTTATTAATTAGAGCTAGATATGGGCTGTTAAGGTCTTGGGAAGAAGTAACTGGGTATCAAACTAATAAAAGTCTCCAAAAATAACTAAAAGTGTATTAAAATGTAGTCTACAATCAGTTGTGCCCAATATTAATGAATTTAACCCCATATTATGATGGGTATTTGAGTTCATAGTTTCCAGTTGGTTTACTCTTTGCAGCTTCTAAAGTAGCAGCCCCCCCTTTTTTGTTTGAAAAATTAGTAATTGATTTTGTTTTTCTTATGTAATTTGGAAATTCTCTGCTGAGAATTATGATACCATGTAGAAAGCTGTTGACACACCAATTAGGTGGTTTTCCTGAAGCTAAATGATGCCTGTCAGTTGTTAGGTCAACTGTAAGATTTTGATCCTCTCTGCAGGTGAGCTTTTCCTGGCCGTTATTTTTAAGGACCCTCACCAGCGCTCATAAAGATGGGTTTATGTACTGCAGCCATGTTTACTAGTAAATACTTTGGGAGTTGGCTAAGCTCTCCTAGGGCTGCAAAAATCAGTTGGGTCTAAAAGCAACAGTGGTGTCAAGACTCTGGCTAATTCTTCCCTTTACGTGTCTGTCCATGTGTCCTGTTGGATGTGTAACAACATCCTGTGCTTTGACCTAGGAGCCGGTTGTATCCGTAATTCTACAAACAAACATGTTTCCAGATGCTATCAAATAATGTCCCAAATGAGAACTGTTGTTTGAAGCATACCCTGTGAGTAAAGATGATGGGTATCAGTGTGGGTTTCTTTAGGAGTAAAGGAAGCAGAGGGTGATTATGACAAACAGGATCTGGGTCTCCCTTTAGTTGGAGGCATTCACTGTGGTATTGTGGTGGTGGATGCAACAGTAGAAGACAAATTCTCTTCCCTCCACCTTGTGATTGCTTCTACTGCCATATGACAGGGTTGGGCTCAAGATCCACCTGTTAGTATTCCTACACAGTACGTGTGCATGGCCATGAACACATTGGAGTCACAAGGCTGCACAATCCCCATGTCTTTCTGCAGAGAAGTCCAGTGTTGCATAGTGGGCTGGGTATAATTTGTCAGAGCACACTGAGGTATATCATGTGTACTCATGGAGGCACAGTATCTTGCTGTGGAAGTGAACCCTGGGTTAATGAGCAGGAAGGTCCCCCTGGACAGTTCACAGAGGCTGCCGTGTCGGGTTTAATATTTGCAGAGATCACCTGGGTTCCTGCTTCTATTCCACACAGCTTTAAGCTATCTATTGGGTATTTCAAAATAAATATGACTCTGTGTGTGTGTGTGTGTGCATGTGTGTGTGTGTGTGTGTGTGTGTGTATGAGAGAGAGAGAGTATCCATATATATATGTGCACTAATACTTGAGCTCAGGGCATCTTTCTTTCATTTATGTTTATTTTCAAGTTGGTGTACAGAGGGGTTATATTTTCATACCGAAAGTAATGACTACATTTCTTATCAAACTTGCTACCTCATCCCTCATTTTTCTTCCAGATTTTTCCCTCCCTCCATTTTTACAGTTAGTTTACAACATATCTTGTAGTTATTACTTTTGCATTCGTTCTCGTTTTACCATTTGCCTCAATATTTTGATGTTCCCCATCCCTTCCCTAATTCACACCCACACACACCCACACACACACACTCTCTCTCTCACACACACACACACATAAACACACACACACACACACACACACACACACACATATATATATATATATATATATATATATATATATATATATATATATATATCCAGGGTATCAAAATCAAAAACAGTGACAAGGCCAAACCATAGGGAAGATAAGCAAAAGGAAAAAGGAATGATTTCATATAGCACGTTAAAAATAACAACAATGATAACACATTTGTTTCCATATCTTAGAGTTTGTTTCACTTCTCATCATTTTATGTGATCATAGGTACATAACTACTGAGATATGGTGTTTCATAATGGCTTTCAAAGCCCACTGGCACTCTGCTAACAGGGACACATAGCCTGCCTTCCAGTCCGGCCCCGCCTATTGTGCCACCTGTGCTGCCCTTGAAAGTTCTCAGTGTTGTGTGTGTAGTCAGAGGCTACCTACAATTTTTTCACATTTCATCCTTGAATTCCTCCAATGAGATTTTGCTTAAATAGTCATGCAGTGTAGGGTTTATTGAAATATATAGTCTTCAGTCTTTGGACACATTTGTTGGAGAAGTTCATCTTTTTGTTAAGTTAAACATTTGTTTTCAGGTAGTATCAATCATTTGATTCTGGACATCATCGCAATCCACTGTCATGAAAAAGCTGAAATACCTCTTTTTTATGACAGTTCTTCAGATGTGTGAAATCGCAGATTGCATTTCACACTATTTCAGAATAAATGTTTTTATTTTTAGGATTAATTCCCTTAGATTATTAGGCAGTTTGAATTTTTTTTTTCTTAGAGTGCTTGCTTGCAATAACAGATCTGAATAAAGCTGCAGTTTGTTCAGAGAAGAAAACTTCAGTTCTGTATATCATACTGTCTGCTAAGGAACCTTCAATCGCAGTCATATTCTTTCTGGAGTTGTACTTCTGTCCACAGACATAGATCTTCATGCTTATTTAAACTTGAAATTATTTTCATATATGCCACTAAGTCCTGCCTTGTCTACTCATTATTGTAGAAGTTTTAAAGGGAAGGAGCACACTGAAGCTTTTTCTATAATTTAATTGGAGAGAAGAGTCTCATAGACTCCTCTGACTGGGCTGGCTTCCAACTGTGAACTGTGATCTCAACCTCCTTAGTAGCTACGATTATTGGCATGAGCCACTGGTGCCAGGCAACTTGTCACATTGTTTTTCCCACCAAATGTCCATCCAATTTGTAGAAAATCCAACTTTGGCTTTGTCAGGATTGATTGCAATCATGATCATTTCAGTGATATTCAACTCTGGGCTTTATTTTCTGCTTTTGTTGCTCTCAATCTGTTTATGAGGGCCTTGAGAAGTGTCTTCTTAGCCACGATGAAGCATCTTTCCTGAATAGCCATACTTTTAACTATGGTCCTCCAGAGAATGCTCCCTTTTCATGTAAGCAAATGGCACAAGGAAGGTTTTCAAGGTTCAATAAATTACATGAGCATGGAATCAAACAGATGTAAGCACGTTTACTTACTGGAAAATTTGTGAATGGTGAGTCACAAGTCACAACAGCAGTGTACCATTTAGCAAACTCAAGAGGTTTAGAAAATTAAAATGTATTCTTTTGGAGCAGAATATATGTATATATAAGTTCATCAGAATAATATTTTTCCTCTTAAATAATATGGTTAAGAGCAAGTAGTTCTAAGGACTGATGTTTTCTACCATGGAAATAGGGAGGGGACATAATTTACAAGTTTGCAGAAAGTTAGTTGACATTGTCTAGGGTTGGTAAAGTGAAATTAACTTGAAGCGTGCTTGCCTAGCATGCATGAAGCCCTGGGTTCAATTCCCCAGAACCACAGAAACAGAGAAGGACAGAAGTGGCGCTATGGCTCAAGCGACAGATTGATAGCTTGAGCAAACATAAGCCAGGGACAGTGTTCAGGCCCTGACTCCCAAGCCCCAGGAATGACAAAATAAAAATAAACCCAATAAAAAGAACCTTCAAAATGGGAACCAGAGGCTGGACAAATCCAGCCCCTGCCTCATGAGGCTTCTTCCAGGCTTCATTCAAGGACTGCCATCTAACACCAAGGGACCCTGCTGCTCGCTGCTTCAGGAGGGGTCACATTTCTGCCTTTTACCCCTTATGTCGACGCCCTTTACCAGCAGGAAGCAGCCAAAGAGTCATTGTCCTTTTCCATAGCTATTAAAAGGGTGGAATGTCAGTTCCCTCCTGGAGGGCTTCAAGCAGATGCCCCTCACCTCATTATGTCTCCACACAGTTCCTGGGTAACCAGCAGGCCTAGAGGCAGGTACCTTCCCCTTCCCTAAGGTCACATCCTAATCCATCTGACCCAATGCCCTGCCAGCTTGGGCTGGCAAGAACAACCCCCATGAATTTTACTGGATCTCTCTCTCTCTCTTTCTCTCTCTTTTTTTTAATTTCTTGATATTGATGTTTTCCTCTGTTTGGAGGAAAATTCTGTGTTGACTTTCACCTCTGGGGTTTTGAGTTGTAGTTACAGGGTGGTCATCCCAAATAAAATGTGTTAGTGTCACCTTCTACATCGTACCTCCAAGACTGAATCTATTGGCTCATTCTATTCCTCCTGATAGCCGCCTACTGTTTTATTTTCTGTCTTGCTGTCATCCAGTTCATGCTTTTCTATAAGTCTTACATTTGTTACTTATATTTTTTTACTATCCTTGTGACGTAATTCCTTTCTTTTTTTTCAAATTTTTATTATTAAACTGATGAACAGAGGTTACAGTTTCATACATTAGGCATTGGACACATTTGTTGTACTGTTTGTTACCTTGTTCCTCAAACCCCACTCCACTCTCCCCCTTACCCTTTCCCCCCCTGAGGTGTTCAGTTCACTTACACCAAACATTTTTGCACGTATTGCTTTCGTATTTGTTTGTCTTTTTTTACCCTGTGTCTCTCAATTTTGGTATTCCCTTTCAATTTCCTAGTTCCAATACCAGTATACACAGTTTCCAATATACTCAGATAAGATTACAGAGATAGTGTAGGTACAACCACAGGAAGGTGATACAAGAACATCATCAATAATAGAAGCTACAGATACACATGGGACATTGAAAGTAGTTACAACTGTGATATAACAATTGTCTCCATAACATGGAGTTCATTTCACTTACCATCATCTTATGTGTTCATAAGGGTATAGCAATTGGGCCTTGTGATGCTCTGCTATGACTTGCCTAAACCTGTACTAATTATTCCCAATAAGGGAGACCATAGTGTCCATGTTTCTTTGGTTCTGTCTCACTTCACTTAGTATAATTTTTTCCAAGTCCTTCCATTTCCTTACAAATGGCATTTGTTACTTTTAAAGGCCTTGTAGTTATTCCCAATCAGCATTGTATATAGCTTTATTTAGGCTCAAATGACAACTTTTAGACTATTATGTCTAGCAATCTCTGAACTGGTGTGTGTGTGTGTGTGTGTGTGTGTGTGTGTGTGTGTGTGTGCTCTTGAGGTTTGAACTAGGGCCTGGGCAATATAGCTGAGCATTTTAATAGTTTAATAGTGTCTACTCAGAAGAAATGAGGAGATAGCATGGTAGTTTCAGTCCGACAGAAACATTGAATTGGGAATCACTTTAATCCTAAAATATATCTAAAATCTTAAGATTTGTTAGTCAAGTATGCACTCAGAATTATGTTAATTTAAGTCATTTGTATCATTAGAGCTAAATCATTATACACTTAGAAGGAAAATCCAAACAGTGACTCCTCTCAAAACCATTTCAGAGAAAGCCAGAATGTTTTGAGATAGGATAGTATTCAACTATCACTGATGAGAATACCTTTTCTTCTTACATTGATTGGGTATTTACTAGTCAAAAACTCCTTATGTAAATAAAAACAACTCAGTCTCCAGAGTTTACCTTTACTTTATTTGCTTATTGCTAGAATTTGTAGTTCTCCATATCTACCGCAGTTATATCACCTTATAATTTGGATTTCATATCTTTGTAAACCTTACAAAATTTGACATTTGTATGCATTAACTTGAAGACCATTGGAATATTGATAGTTATATGAATCATTGTTTAAAACATTAATTCTGAGAAGACAGAAATTTTGAAATAAATGCTGTCGTGGAATCCATTTTTGTGCTTAAAAAAAGTTTTCCTTTGACTTTGGATGCCCTTATCATAGTTAATACTCATTTCGAGTATTATTTATGCTTTTACTCATCCAACATTTTTTTAGTGTTTAATAAAATGCAATTAGCAGATCATCTGTTATAAAATGGTAGCTGTCAGCCCAGCGTTTGCATACTTCAGTTCCCCATGGGCCAGAAAACATGACTTTCATTCTGTAGCCTTAGCCTTGACGCTGCCTGCTACAATGCCTTCTTATCTTCTGGTAGAAACACCTGCCCAAAGCAAGTCATCCTGTCAGACTTGCTCCAGCCCTTGTGTTACAGTGTCATAGTTGACGTTCACAGGACCTCTGGAGCCGCAAATCCATCCCCTGGCCATTCTGCTGGTACTGGCTTGGGCCAGGTTCCTAGGCAAAAACAATTTCCACCTCCCCTCCTGCTCCATCCTCCCACATCCTGGCTGAACCCGTGTGGGACAGCTCGCCCACCGCCTCAGCCCTTGCCAGTCCTGGAAGCGGCCGGTGTATGGATCTGCCACCTTTTTCGCCCTCCATGTCATCTGTCTTCCTGACAGCACAAGGGAGATACAAGAAAAACAGGTCAGCGGATCCGGGCATTTTCTCCCTGTGCAGGTTTCCGCTTACCTCTTGTCTGCCCTCTTGCCTTGGCCTCTCTGGCCCAGATCACTGCCTGCTCCTTTCTGCTATTGGGCAGCCAAGGATTATACTGGCTATAGGCAGGAGCTGGCAATCCTGGTGCCCGTGGCTCACAGCCATATGTTTTAGGCTCCTTCAGGAAGCTCTGCTAAGACACCAGGGAAAGGGATATCTCACCCTTCCCTGCCGTGACCAAGGCACACTAGCACCCAGCAATGCTATTCGTAGGCAGCATCATCACTGTCATGCAGATCTCCAAGAGCAGAGGCAGCTTGGCATCAAGTAAGGAGACATTTGTGTAGAGAACAGCACAAAAGGGGAGCCTTCGCCATATGATTGGTTTCCGGGAACTTCAAAAAACAAGTAATGTGTAAACAATTTGAACTCCCTCTGTCCAACCTCATACCTGACACACTCATGCAACCGCACATGAACAAAAAATTCCTCAAAGACGAGGTGACTCTCTCTCTCTTTCTCTCTCTTCCTCCCCGCCACTCCCACATGCTCACTTTAACACACTGTGCCGGGTCCTCCTGGATCTACATCCACATACCTATTTACACATATGCAGACTTAGGCTTAGGAAGCACACCCTTGTACAGCATCAAGAACACACACGCATGTAGGCAAGCAGGGGCACACACACGCACACGCGAGCTCACCCAGTACACAGTGGCTTGGAAGGTGCTAAAGGGTTTTCGAGGACTGTGTCCTACTTGCTCAAGTCCAGGGTGATGTTCTTGTGGTGGGCGTGGCTAAGGAGCCCAGCGCTGCTTACTGGCCAGTCCATTGGCACTTGTGCCTCCCCCTGCTGTCCTCACCAGTCTCCCATTCCCTGAACCATGCAGCTTTGGAGACCTGGGTAGCAAAAAACTCTTGGGGGAAAGCAATCAAGGCAGAAATGTCAATGTTACAAGACCACATGATTATGCCTCAGTTGTGCCCCAAACAAGGATGGCATTCATTACCCCTCAGGTCTACACCCTAAAGCTCAGTGCTGCACGCAGAGAATGGGCCAGGCCTGTGCCCCAGAATCCCTTGCCTCTTCTCCCTTCTACTTGGTCCCAGGGTGGTGGGGCGCCCAACCTGGCCTTCCTAGCCACCACCTGCCATCTGCGGCTGAATTCCTGAGGCTTGTCCCCTGCACACATACCTCCTTTGCTGATAACTCCTTCCGAGTTTTCTCTCCTAATCCTCTGTCCCTGCCTTGCTGCTCGGGACTGCTTTCAACTCACACATGCCTCTGCGACACTGCCTCTATGCTTCTGCCTCTGCTTCCCAATTTCCCCCTCCTCCTCTTGAGGTTCACAAGCTGCACACCTCCCCATGCACCTCTTCACTTCTTCTGGGGAAATTACAACTGCCTCACCCTGGCCTAGCCCTTCTTATCTTCTTCAAATCTCCCTCTGCTCTCACCCTCTGCACACCTGGGCTCTCTCAGTCCTCTGGTGAACACCAATCCCCATTTATCTAATCTGTTGTCTGCCTGCTCTGTGCCCAAGCCCCTCTGCTCCTTTTCTGTGCACAGGAGGTTTGTGACAAAGGTAGGAGGGTAGCAGCACTCCTTTCCTGCCTTCTGGTTTTATGACTGACATCCGATTGGTCTGGAAACGGCCTCTGCCCCCTTGGCCAAGACCACCTGAAGACGTTGCCTGGCTTGCTAGGCAGCAGCCCTGTGTTTTTCTGTGCAGGAAGGACTGCACATATGTGACCCACTATGCAGAAAAGCCTCCAGGGGGTGGCCGGATGTTTTGTTTCTCCATTCCTTGCCCACTTTGTTGATGTGTGCTTTCATTTGCATTCCAACAGGAACAGCCTTAAGGGAGGGGTAGTGAGGCTGCTTAGAGGTAGGCAGTTGGTGCTCACAGGCCAGTAGGGCCTCCTGGTGCCTCACTAACAGTGCATTTGCACCTGGGGTGCTGGGAAGCCTCTGGGCAGTGCCCATATGGTTTGGAGCTCTGTGACATGGCCAGTACTAGGCGCCTCCTGCTGACTTGAGCCAGTGTTTCAACTGGAGTTGCCATAGCAAAAAGGACACAGGGCCCCTTGGGGGTTTGCTGTAAGTTCTCACTAGTTCTCACAGGCCTTCGGGGATGCACAGGATGTGTAGAGCCCCAAATCCCTCCCCTGGCCATTGTGCTGGGACCGGCTTGGGCCAGGGTCCTAGGCAAATACACTTTCCACCTCCCTTCCTGCTCCGTCTTCCCACATCCTGGTTGAACCCGTCTGAGACAGCTCCCCACCGCCTCTCCCCTTGCCAGTCCTGGAAGTGGCTGCTGTCTGGATCCGCCACCTCTCTCACCATCAACATCATCTCTCTTGCTGAGAGCATAAGGGAGATACAAGGTTAGCAGGTCAGCGAATCTGGGCATCTCCTTTCTGCGCTAGTGTCTGCTTAACTCTTGTCTTTCCTCTTGCCTTGGCCTCTCTGGCCCAGATCCCTGCCTGCTACTTCCTACTGTTGAGCAGCCAAGGATTATACTGGCTAGAGGCAGGAGCTGGCAATCCTGGTGCCCGTGGCTCACAGCCATATGTTTAAGGCTCCTGCAGGAAGCTCTGCTAAGACACCAGGGAAAGGGATATCTGACCCTTCCCTGCCTCGACCAAGGCACACTAGCACCCAGCAACAGTATTCGTAGGCGTCATTGTCACTGTGATGCAGATCTCCAAGAGCAGATGCTGCTAGGTATCCCGGGACTCAAGCCCGGAGACCTTTGTGCAGAGGACAGCACAAAAGGGGAGACTTTGCCAAATGATTGGTGTCTGAGAACTTGAAATAAGCAAGTAAACATGCACACAATTGGAACTCCCTATGTCCAACCTCATACATGACACACTTATACAACCGCACATGAACAAAGAATTCCTCATAGGCGAGATGACTCCCTCTCTCTCTTTCTCTTTCTCCCTTCCCGCCACCTCCACATGCTCACTCATAACACACTGTGCCGGGTCCTCCTGGATCTACATCCACATACCTATTTACACATACGCAGACTTTGGCTTAGTAAGCACACCCATGTACAGCATCAGGAACAAACACACACGCATGTAAGCAAGCACGGGCACACATATGCATATGTGAGCCCACCCAGTACACATTGGCTTGGAAGGTGCTAAAGTGTTTCCGGGGACTCTTTCCTACTTGCTCAAGTCAAGGGTGATATTTTGGTGGTGGGCATGGCTAAGGAGCCCAGCGCTGCTTACTGGCCAGTCCATTGGCACTTGTGCCTCCCGCAGCTGTCTTCACCAGTATCCCATTCCCTCAACCATGCAGCTTGGGTGACCTGGGTAGCAACAAACTTTGGGAGAAAGAAACTTTGGGAAGAAAGTTTAGTAAGAATCTGGCTACCAGTTACAGGAGACATTTTAAAAATCAGACTGGCTAGATACCAGATTGAGTTTTCTAGAATATAAACTTAAACTTGGTCATCTTGTAGCTGGTAGCTTATTCTAAGTATAACGTGTTTTAAAAAAACCTCAAAAAACTGATGGGAAGTATAAAATTAAGTCTGAAAATAGGATAACATACTCTCGCCTACTCTCGCCTACTCTCGCCTACTCTCGCCTACTCTCGCCTACTCTCGCCTACTCTCGCCTACTCTCGCCTACTCTCGCCTACTCTCGCCTACTCTCGCCTACTCTCGCCTACTCTCGCCTACTCTCGCCTACTCTCGCCTACTCTCGCCTACCTACCCTCTACCTCTACCCTGTCCTACCTCTAGCCTTAGCCTACCTCTAGCCCTAGCTTAGGACTCGAACCTTGAACCTTAGGAATTCTATGCAAGTGCTCTACCCCTGAGCTAATTCCTTGCTCTGACTTTCAGGTTGTCTTTGATCCTACTTCTCCTCCTCTCCTTCTTTTCTGTATGCCGTCACCAATTTCCTTCCCCTCCCATTCTCCCTTTCTTACAGGTGCTCCCTCTCTTCACTGTTGAAGGATTCAGTGCTTTGGGGTTAACAGGCCACGATTCTGCCAGCAATTTTCTCTCTCAGCCCACTCAGCTCTCCGAAACGTGATTTTATTTCAATTCAACTCCCACTATCCTTGTGCAAAAGTGATATATATTTGGGAAGTTGCCTTCAAATTTTGACAAGCCAAATGAAAATACAATATTTGAAATGATATAAAAACAGTAGATATAGAAGCCTCTTTAGTCCAACTCAGTAATGATTGATAATTGTGCTTTTTTTCATGTCAATGGACCAGGAAGGCCCTTCTATTATGGGGCCGTTTTAAGGGTACATGCCGCTTAGGGCCTGATTACAAATGTTCGAAAATCTCTGTCTCAGAATAAATTGAAATTGTAAAGTACTCCTGGCTTAAATTGTCAAAACTCAGGCAGGACACCTGGTCGGCTAAGAGATCAGATACGCACCTTCTTTCCCCAGATGAAGGTATTCAAAGGTAAAGTGATAATTCAACATGCTCTTGTCAAAATTGACCTACGGACTCAAGTCAAGTACTTGCGTGGAGTGGCACCCAGCCTTCTTCAATCAAAAATTATTTGGGGTGATAAAATGACTTGCTACAGAAGCCAGCCCTGGTAAATAAGGCCTTAGAATGCCAAAGTCATTTGTTTAATAGGTTTTCTCTTAAATCTTGGTGATTTGCAAGATTGGCAAAAAAAAAATGTCACTGGAAAATGTATGGCCCATATTTAATTTGCTCGCTTTAGGATCTTTTGTGCAAATGTAAGTGTGTGTGTGTGTATGAGTGTGAACAAATTCAAGATTGAAATTGTCAGTCTGATGTAAAAATGGTTGAATTTCTGTTCAATCTCCAAAACTGTCATCAGGTTTCTCGAAGGACTCAGATGTGTACATAACCATTCTGTAGGACAGGCCTATCTGTCTGTTCCTTCCTGCTGGAAACTGGATACCTGATGGTAAAATCTGCAATGTGATGATTTGTTTGATATTTACAAAACTCCCCACAGGGATGTATTTAAAATCGGAAAAGCCTGAAAACGTGGCTTAGAAAGTTTATATGTATGATGTCATTTAATATCTATGCTATTTTGAAATTGGCATGTAATCTTTTAAAGTAAAATTATTAGGTCTGAATACTTGGTTTGTAATTCTAGTGCTTATTACTCTTGCATGATTCCTGATAATTATTGATAAGAATTCTTAGAAGGGAAATATGATTATAATATAATATATGATTATAATACATAATAATACATGTGAAATTCAATTTCAGTTCAGCTTGAATTTCAAAGTATTTGAAAGTATTTCCTACTTCAGCTCAAAGCTACCACTCTACCACATGAGCCACAGTGCCATGTCTGGTGTTCTGGTGGTTAATTGACAATAAGAGTCTCATGGACTTTCTTGTGGGGTGTGCCTTTGAACCTGGATCCTCACATCTCAGCCTCCTGAGTATCTGGAGTTACAGGCATGAGCCACAAGTTAAAATTGGTTGATTTATGCTAGTACTGGCTTGAACTCAGGGTCTCTTCCTTTTACTTGGCTTTTTTGTTCAAGGCTGGCACGCTGACACC
This sequence comes from Perognathus longimembris pacificus, assembly GCF_023159225.1. NCBI lineage: Eukaryota > Metazoa > Chordata > Mammalia > Rodentia > Heteromyidae > Perognathus > Perognathus longimembris. The sequence goes on along the minus strand of NW_025961680.1, from coordinate 38,786 downwards.
AACTGGAGCAACATGTCTGGGATTTTCCTGGTGAATGGGAGACAAGAATCTCTTAAATTTATCTCCTGAGGCTGACTTCGAACTGAGCTCCTCAGATCCCAGCCTCCTGCATAGCTAGCATTTTAGGCATGTGACACCAGTGCCCAGTTTTTCTCCCTTGAGAAAGGTTAATTGATTGTCATTTGCTATGCACCCTTTGAATTTACTACCTTTGCTGTCTGTTGGCCACCTAGTTTTCTGATGTGAAATTGGTCACAATCTCATCGAGGATCTCTTTTGTGTGTGACTTTGAATATTCTCTGTCTTTAACAGTTTAATTAGATTATGTCTTCATACGGATTTCTGAGTTTATCCCACTTGAAGTTTGTTGAGCCAGTAAATTCTTTATATGGGTGCTTGTTTTCTGGGGTTAGGGTCCCATGGTCCCTGCTTCAAACAAGCCCTCTAAATGGGTTTGAGAACCACTAGTCAAGGTGGGGCCTCTTCAGCTATGGTGGGGTCTTTGTCTTTTATTCTGAAGCAAAAGCTCTTGAAGGTTAGCGTAGGAAAGTGACACGAACTGATTTAAGAAGCATAAAAACCGGATGCCAGTTGCTCATGCCTGTTACCCTAGCTACTTGTGAAGTTGAGGTTTAAGGATTGTGTTTGGAGGCCAGCCCAGGCAGGAGAGTCCATGAGTTTCTTTCTTGTTTGAAGGCTTAGATGTGAGGATCGTGGTTCAAAGTCACCAGAGCAGGATAGAAAATGAGAGTCTTAGCTCCGCTTACCCACCAGAAATCTAGAAGTGGATCTGTAGCTCAAAGCGGTAGAGCACTAGCTGGAAAACTAAACGCTGAAGGACAGTGCCCAGGCCTTGAGTTAAAAGCCCACAATGGATAAAATAAAACAAAACAAAGAATACAAACAAAATATCAAAGACGGCATCAAGCCCTAAGATCAGCATTAAAAAGAAATGTCTTCTCAACATTCCTACAAGTTAACTTAAATCTACTGCCAGAATTCAGCTGGAAGAGGGTGGTAGTGGCTCACGCCTGCCATCCCTGCTACGCAGGAGGCTGAGATCTGAGGATTCACATTTGAAGCAAGCTAGGGCAGGAAAATCCATGAGATTTTAATCGCCAATGATCCACCAAAAACTTGGAAGGAGGGCTGAGGCTCAATTGGCAGCACAGTAGGCTTGAGGAAAAAATTCTCAAGGAGAGCTCAGACCCTCAGGTCCAGCCCCAGGACCAAAAACCAAACAAACTTTGAAAACTATCAGGACCCAACAAGAGCGCCTGAAGCTTTGTAGATGGCCAGCAGAGGTCGCTAGAGCACTGTGGATAGTGGAGTGACCAGGAGGACTGCAGCAGCTCTTTCTCCCCCAATGGGAAACAGCCAGCTATAGCTCCTTGACCACTCAGGCCCAGCTTGGCTGGCTGTCTCCAAATGTCACCTGCTTAAGCCCAAATCTGGCAGTCCCTGCACATCAGCTGCCTTGCAAATCCAGTGATCCTTTGGAATAGAAATCACCCCCAAGCTCAGGCATTTCAGCAAGTTCCCACCAATGCAGTTGGACACCAGCTCCTTGAGACAGTGGAAGAGCAAAGAAAGAACTCGTTCTGGTTGAGGCAGACTCCATGTAGAGTCTCAATTGTCTAAGCTGGAGGCTAGAAAGGAAATTCCCAAGCATTACAGAGGGACAGGCGCTGGGCCTTCACTTATTGTTTCCCGACATGCATCTGCATGTTCTGATGCCCATGTGCTCCACTTCTCTTTCCAATGCGTGTGTGTGTATGTGTGTGTGTGTGTATGTGTGTGTGTGTGTGTGTGTGTGTGTGTGTCCTGGGGCTTGAAATAAGGGCCTGGGTGCATGTCCTTTGCCTCTTTGTTCTACCACTAGTGTTGTACCCTGTAAGGTAGAGCTCTAATTCATATTTTCTGGTGGTTCATTGCAGATAGGAGTCTCACATATTTTTCTTCCGATGGCTGCATTCGAAGAACAACCCTCATATCTCAGCCTCCTGAGTAGCTAGGATTACAGTGGTAAGCCCCCAGCAGCAGGCTTGGAATGGCATTGTCATGATGGTGGGGATTGACTTATTGGCTTTCTGTGGTGGCAATTGAAACCGGCAGGAATTTTATGTAAATGAAATTGCATCATTTGGATCAGGTTCTTTGTTTCTTTGGTTTTAAAGCATGAATCAGTGTATACCGAGGGGGAAGGAAAACAGTCAGCATATTTTGAAGAACAAGATGATCAGAGCTCCCACTACATGGAAGGGGTTGCCAGAAGGGCACCACCTGGAGTGTGTTGTGGAAGCAATGACTGGGTCTCTCTAGCAGAGAGCAACGTGACACAGAAGCTCATTGGACATCCTGTGTGCCTTATTACTCTCCTCACCCAATGACGGATTCCATGAAGCCTGCACTGGCTCGCCATGCAGCGTTTAGCACTTCTGATTGGACGTCAATTCTGATGCAGAGCTCTGGGGTCCAATCAGGTCAGCGTTCACATGCTAGTTCTCCAGCCGTCCACAGGATGATCAAGGCCATATGTAATCTAGAGTCCTGCATACAAGATTGTCCAAGGTCAAGTTGATGTGAGGCAAAGTCCTACAGCCAGAATTCAGCTGGCAGAGGGTGGTAGTGGCTTACGCCTGCCATCGCAGCTACTTGGGAGGCTGAGATCTGAGCAATCACATTTCACGTTAGCTAGGGAAGGAGAATCCATGAGATTTTACTCGCCAATGAGCCACCAAAAACTCGGAAGGAGGGTTGAGGCTCAATTCGTAGAGCAGGAGACTTGAGGAAAAAATACTCAAGGGTAGCTCAGACCCTAAGTTCAAGCCCCAGGACCAAAAACCAAACAAACTGTGAAACCTATCAAGAACCAACAAGAGCGCCTGTAGTTCTGTAGACGGCCAGCAGAGGACACTAGAGCACCGTGGATGGTGGAACGACCAGGAGGCCTGCAGCAGATCTTCCTCACACAGTGTGAAACAGCCTGCTACAGCTCCATGACCATTGAGGCCCAGCTGGGCTGGCTGTCTTCAACAGTCACCTGCTCAACCCAAACCTGGCAGTCTCTGTGCATCAGCTGCCGTGCAAATCCAGTGAGCCATTGGAATAGAAATCTCCCCCAAGCTCATTCATTTCAGCAAGTTCCACCAGGTTTTCTTTTAAATCTTGGTGATTTGCAAGGTTGGCAAAAATAAAATGCCACTGGACAATGCATGGCACATATTTACTTTGCTCGCTTTAGGATCTTTTGAACGAATGTATGTGAGTGTGTGTGTGTGTGTGTGCATATGAGTGTGAACAAATTCAAGATTGAAATTGTCATTCTGATGTAAAAATGGTTGAGTTACTGTACAAACTCCAAAACAGGCATCAGGTTTCAGAGCTACCAAATGTTTTAAAGGGTTTTTGCTTTGCTTTAAAGAGGAAATGTAGTTTAATCCAAAAACGTCTTTAATGTGCAGTTGCAAAATATTGGTATCTTAATGTGTATGCTGTTTGCACTGTCATCAAGTTATCTGGCTTAGCACAAGGCATTGGGAATTTCAAATTTTTTCCCCTGGTCTGTTTATTAATTTGAGGCTAAATGTCAGAAATTTCGATATTAATTTGTATGACTGTTAAAGAACTGCTTCGGGCTTCTCAGTCAGAGATCAAGAAGAAAGGACAGGAAAACTTAGGATGTGCTCGTGTGCGTATCTTCGGGGTTGAGGGGTGAACTGGCAAATGTGCAGCTTAGCTCGTCCATGCATGGTGAGGCAGGCCCCAGGGGCAAGTGCACACATCGTAGAAAAAGACTAAGCTGTCACAAAGGTAGTTGATGGAGCCCGAAGGACTCAGATGTGTATATACCCATTCTTTAGGACAAGCCTATCTCTCTGTTCCTTGCTACTGGACACTGGAAACCTGAGAGTAAAATGGGCATTCTGTAGGATAGGCCTATGTGTCTGTTCCTTGCTGCTGGACACTGAAAACCGGACGGTAAAATGGGCCTTCTGTAGGACAGGCCTATCTGTTCCTTGCTGCTGGAAACTGGAAACCTAGTGGTAAAATCGGCAATGTGATGATTTGTTTGATATTTCCAAAACTACTCACTGGGATGTATTTCAAATTGGAAAAGCCTTAAAACATGGCTTAGAAAGTTTATCTGTATGATGTCATTTAATTTCTATGCTATTTGGAAATTTGCATGTAATTTTTTAAAGTAAAATTATTAAGTCTGGATATTGGTTTGTAATTGTAGTGCTTATAATTCTTCCATGATTCTTGATAATTATTGATTGGAGTTCTTAGGAGGGAAATATGATCATAATACATTATATGATTATAATACACAATAATACGTTTGAAATGCAATTTTAGTTTGGCTTGAATTTGAAAATATTTCTTACTAAGTGATTATTCTTTTTTCCTCACTGCATGCCTTTAATTAAGTTCTCACCTTCTTCTTAAACACAAAGATAATAATATCCACTCAGTAGTGTTACTGTGAGGATTAAACAAGATATAACATGTAAATCCCTTACCATAGTGTCTGATACTTGAGAAATATTATCTCCTTTCCTTTGTTCCTAATTTATTGAATGGACTGCTTTATGTGGTCATTCTTTTAAGTACTGAAGTCTACAGAGTAATTCCATTGACTTTATTTTCAGATGACTTGATATAATTTTCATATACGACCCACAAGGATCATAGATTCATTTTTTCAAATTTTTATTATCAAACTGATGTACAGAGAGGTTGCAGTTTCATACATTAGGCATGGGATACATTACTGTTTATTACCTTGTCCCTCATACCCCCTTCCCCCCTCCCCCTTTCCCTTTCCCTCCCTGAGGTGTTCAGTTCACTTACACCAAACAGTTTTGCAAGTATTGCTTTTGTAGTTGTTTGTCTTTTTTTACCCTGTGTCTTTCAATTTTGGTATTCCCTTTCAATTTCCTAGTTCCAATACCAGTATACACGGTTTCCAATATACTCAGATAAGATTACAGAGATGGTGTAGGTACAACCACAAGAAGGTGGATCATTGATTCTTTCAGATAGGACACATCTCACTGCAGATGCTACTGCTGGGTAACAGTCTAAGAACTCCTGAACTGATTAAAACAAAGAAACTACCAATACTTGCGTTGCTTCCCAGCTTACATGGGTTTTCTGTGAATACTTACAGGACAGTGTGTTCTAAGCCAGAGTCATCACAAAGAAACCACTCCCCTCTGACAACTTCAATCCCAAATGAAGATGAAACTTGTGTAGAGAATAGATTTTTAATACAGTCCCTTAGTTAGTATAAACTTGGTTCTTCCTACATGTACCCTTTCTTCCCTATTTTGTTACAAAATGTTTTTGTTGGGGATTATTAGGGCCTGGGAAAGACTGCCCTTCCACCAGCCTTGGGACAATAGAAGCCCCTCCCACCTTTTGACCTCCACCCCTTGGGAGGTGAACACGTGCGTGCCACCATGATGGGGTTGTCCCACCCACAAAGGGAAGTTTCGTGATGTCACTTGATGAACGTGACCCCTAGCCTATGACTGACCCTTTGGCCAGCCCCCTTTCCTTCCCGCCATTACTTCTATATAAGTGCCCTTCCATATTAAAGTCTTTGAGACGCTTTTCACCACCGCAGCGTGTCCCTGATGCCTTCCTTTTCGCCTCCGCCCTCGGTAACATGTGGGGGGCCTGGGGGGAGGGGAAGCTTCAGCAACCCGTCCTCTACTTAGCGTTTGCCCATGTGAGCACGCCTTTGGCCTTCCGCTGGTGGAGGGCCAGGCTGGGTGCTCTTTCATAGAGTTTGTGGTTACCATTCTCCCCGTGGGGGGAGAAAGGGGGTGTCCAGAACCCCAACATAAATGGCGCCCAATGGGGACCGAATTGTACGGCCGAGAAGTTCGGAGTACAGTATCCCCACAGATTGCTAAGTAGGGTTTTAGAGGAGGGTCCTGCCCATCCAGACGGGGCAGAAGCATGGAGACATGGGCTCGCGGGACGCGGCGCCAGAGAGTTGCCCCGCCGTGGCGATTTGGCGCCGGGCGGCGGAGGGAGCGGGGCGCGCTTCCCGCGGAAGCATGTCAGTGGAGCAGTGGGGCCGGAGCAAGAGGAATGCGACCCCGGGCTGGGGCCGGTTAGTTCTGCTCTGTGCGCCCCGGGCCAGACGGCAGGCACCCGCAGTGGTGCTTGAGAAGCAGTGGGTGGCCGAGCGCCGGAGCGGTTTGGCTTGCGCGGGCTGAGCGTGAGTACACTGTGCTCCGCGCCACCCCAGGTTTGCGAGGTGCGTGGGCTGGGGCCCTCGTGGCCCCGGGCGGCACCAGGCGTCCGAGTGTGGCGGGCCGAGCACGGCGTGGCGGAAGCGTGGTTCCGCCATGTGGGAAGCTGTGGCATGGCGGCGGCAGAGCGTTGGGGATGGCTGCTGCTTTGGCCAGGCTTGTATTTACAATGGCTGGGCTGGAGCCAGTGCGGCCCCAGCCCGTGGATGGAAAAAAAAAAAAAGGTGTGGCGTGCAGTTTAGACCATGGGACGGTGTCCCAGTTGGGGTGCGTGGGCGGCAGCAGCGGCGGCAGCAGCCCCGGAGTGGCTGCAGCCCGGCAAACTGCTTTATGCCCGCCGATGGTCGTTAAGCTCAGAAATTCGGGTGAGTTGGTTGAATCCTGATTTCTCTGACTTAACACACACGTGGAGCACAATGGGGCACGCCATATTGGAGGCGGGGCCCCACCCATTCCCCCCAGGTGAGGGGCGTGCCAGACTCGCCTGGGCCGGCCGATTGCGCTGCAGCTGAGAGGGGCAAGCACCCCGCTGTGCTTGCCTGCACGTTTTCTCTCTGTGTCAGACTTACAGCTGCAGATGGGGTCGGAGCCAGGAAAGCCTTAAATTATAAACTAAAATGGAATATTAAAAGGAAAACAAAGAGTTTTGATACAGCAATAGGTCATTTGATTAAACTTCCATGTTTACCAGTTCAAAGATATAAAATCAACTGGAGTTTTCTAGATGGATAAAAGGGTTTGCTTGTCCACTGTGATTTAAAAATTGTCATGTTGGGAGTGTGTAATTAACAGGTTTCCCTTTTGTTTTTTATTCAACCACGTGGTTCTATTATGGGCAAATTAATATCATTTGCCGCTGGAATTCCAGAAAATTTAAATGGCCAATCAAAGCAATTTTAAAGAGCGCTCAGGTATTTTTGTGTGTGTGTGTGTGTGTGCGCGCGCACGCGTGTGGTTGTTGGTAAGATTTAAAGGCATAACAATAGGTTTCCATCCCGGTGTTCGATGGAGATAAAGGTGCCTATAAAAATTTCCATAAGGTTCAATATGCAACATGTGGTAAAAGTTCACCAGTATGTTATTTTATATTCAGTGTGTTTCCATAAGGTTCAAATATGCAGCATGTAGTAAAAGCACAATGGTATAAAATCAGCATGTTATTTTATACTCAGTGTGTTAAAAGTTAAGTGTGCATGTAGCCTTAACAACTCTTTGGCATAAATTAAGATTTTACCTTCCCATTTTCTCTCCTGTGTTCTCATAAACTCTCAAGATCAAGAAATTGAGATTGCTTCATACAAATGTGACTATTAACCTCAGCTTTCCTGACCCAGGATTAATATACTGCTTTATAGGATACAGGTGGACAGATGTGCTAGCCGCAGCTCCTGGATATAGGAAGATGCCACCACATTCTGTTCCCAAACTGCCTTGTTTCACTACTAATGATTCTTTGCTCTCTCTCCCATTGGAAGCTGCTCGAATGAATTATGAGCCTTGAGTAGGATGTGAATAGTTCCATCCTAACAGTTACTCCAGGTTAAATCACCATAGTTATGTTAGTGGTCACAGCTAGCCAGGTAAAATTTTGTGATTAAGAAAGTCTTTGAATTTTGTGATTAAGAAAGTCTTTGAATTTTGTGATTAAGAAAGTCTTTTCACCCTGCTTAAACCAGAAGGGCATCGATATACCAGAGCCAGAAGTGCTGAAAAAATTTTGAACACCCTAACCAATCTATATAGAAATTTTGCAGGCAACCCAGAGCAAGATGTGAGCAAGAGAAGCCACCAGCCTTGCCTCGAGTTCCCCATCGCATGGCATGGAACTTGCCAAATGGGGATGAGGGACGCAGCCAATTCCGAGACTGAGGATTCCACAATGCTTTAACCCTTTGCCCTTGGTTGTCATTTATCTGTGTTCTCTTTCACTTGCCAGTGGGATTCAATGGCGTGATTCAAGTTGATGGCATGTAAATCTCATGTTTTCTAAGTGTTATAGCCAAACCTTCACAAGCAGTTTTTGGTCAGTTCTCAACGAGTTACAAATGGATTATCTCTGTTGTGTTTTTTCCTTGTTGCTCAATTGGGAATAAAAAGGGCTTGTAGGACTATGACTCCCTGGATAGTTCAAAGCCAGCCCGGGCAAAAGGAAAAATTTCTCCAAAATCCCACCTCCCAGTTAAACAGCAAAGAGCCAGATTGAGAACTCAACCACAGAGAGCGAGCAAAAGGCTGAAGCAGCACCGTGACTCAAGTGGTAGAGCACTAGCCTTGAGCAAAAGTGCTCATGGACAGTGCTCAGGCCCCGAGTTCAAACGCGGTTGGAAAATGCAATTCCAGCCACAAACGTTAAAATTCCTGGGACTTAGCCAGTCCAGGAGACGGAAAGGTGGAGTGGAGTGAGAGGAGAATGGTGCCATATTATCCTAAAGGGAGCTGCCTTGTTTCACCCTTTCAAAATGGATCAGAGCCGGGAAATCGAGAGAGATAATTCCTGTCCATTTTCTTCTTTTCTGCCAGTTGTATATAGGTGTATATATATATTTATTTATTTTGCCTCTGACTGGCTATGCCAAACCAGTTTTCTATCATTAACCACTTCTTTCAGTCGTTTCTCCTTACTCGTTCACTTTACAATTGGGTTTATGCTCCAAAAGGGAACTGTTCCTGGCTTATGCCCAGGGTGTGTTCTATGCCATTCATGCCAACCAGCTCTGAGAACTTGTCGATACTTTGCCTGACCTTTTCACAAGTGTCTTTTGACAGAATAACATCTCTTGCTGAGATCACCAATGGGGAATTTGCCGTTCACAGTCGTCACCCTAACACAGGCCTGAACCCTGGAGGCACCAGCCTTGGAAACTTCTGGGTATGCCCAAAGACTCAGGGGGGGCTGGAGAAAACCATAGCGCTCTCTGGCCCTAGTGACCATACTCATGGTAATGATGGGGACTTTTTGCCAGCTACACCGGACTGCCAGGCTGACCAGGGGCCCTTGATTTACGTCGCCCCCTTGACAGCAGGAAGTAGCTACAGAAGACGAGACCTCCATCCATACTCCCTGCCTGGTGGCCGCCGGTGTCATAATTTTAAAAAACAAAAGGGGGAGGTATTCCCCAGGATTAATTAAGGATTAGTTATGCTTATGTTAATTATCCAGAAATTTTAAATCATCCCGAATCAGTGTGGGATGGAGTACAGTATATGTGTTTTTCCAGATTGGAAAATTAAACCCAGAGCACCCACTCTGGAGAAATGTTTTCTTGTTTTCTCCAGGAAAAGGAGGACCATGTTGGACTTCTGCTCTCCCATGAAATATGGAAAGTAGGACTGCCTACGGTAGGAGGCAACCAAGCTTCCTTTCCTTGTCTGCTTTCTAGATTCCTTCTTGAGCATCTCATGGCTCATGGAAAGTAGGACTGCCTACGGTAGGAAGCAACCAAGCTTCCTTTCCTTGTTTGCTTTCTAGATTCCTTCTTGAGCATCTCATGGCTCAATGTTTTGCTGTGGCAATACTGCCTACAGCATCACACAAAGAAACCAAAGGAATTTTGCACCATGCTTCTTCCTTTCCTCTCCCCCTGCTGCTAGACTTGGGGAGTCCCGTTGGAAAGAAAATAGGAGCTGAGGGTATTGACACTCAACCCCAATGTTTTATGATAGAAATGTTTAAAAAGGTAAATGCAAAGGTTTAACACCTTGGCTTCAATGTTTATATAAAAGAATGTTTTACTAATCACTTATGTTTGAGTTATCAGCTACTGTGAACTGCCGGGAATGCCAGAGTTTCAGCTTCTACCTCACCAACAAAAGAGGGCTGCTGTCTGCACCTTCCTGCACTTGGCAGAAACCAGCTGAGGATTCTGACTTCTGGACATAGCCAGATGGATGGACCCTTACCTACCCCTCACCCCAGTTTTGTGGAAGGGGCCCCACAGATCTTATGTCAGCATTTGCCTTATGCCCACACATGCCATGTGTTTACAGCATCCCCTGCTTATTGAAAAAAACAAAAAGGGGGAGATGTTGGGGATTATTAGGGCCTGGGAAAGACTGCCCTTCCACCAGCCTTGGGACAATAGAAGCCCCTCCCACCTTTTGACCTCCACCCCTTGGGAGGTGAACACGTGCGTGCCACCATGATGGGGTTGTCCCACCCACAAAGGGAAGTTTCGTGATGTCACTTGATGAACGTGACCCCTAGCCTATGACTGACCCTTTGGCCAGCCCCCTTTCCTTCCCGCCATTACTTCTATATAAGTGCCCTTCCATATTAAAGTCTTTGAGACGCTTTTCACCACCGCAGCGTGTCCCTGATGCCTTCCTTTTCGCCTCCGCCCTCGGTAACATGTGGGGGGCCTGGGGGGAGGGGAAGCTTCAGCAACCCGTCCTCTACTTAGCGTTTGCCCAGGTGAGCACGCCTTTGGCCTTCCGCTGGCGGAGGGCCAGGCTGGGTGCTCTTTCATAGAGTTTGTGGTTACCATTCTCCCCGTGGGGGGAGAAAGGGGGTGTCCAGAACCCCAACATGTTTTTACTTTATTTAGTTAGTTATTTTATTAATTAAATTGTGTTGACAATGTGTTGTGCAAAAGGTGTACAGTTACATAACGAGGCAGTGAATACCTTTCTTGTGATATCTTACACCCTCGTTTTTCTTTTCCTTCCCTAGATCAGGTAGGCATATATACAATACCCAGTGTACCAAAATCATATACAGTAACCACGTGGCATAGGTCAAAGGAAATTCACCTAGAACTTTAAATGTAATGTCAACAATAGAATCCTCCTGGGTTCTTCTCTTGGAGTTGTTTTTGCCTATCCTCATCTTTTATGATCATATGTACATAGCTGTTGAGCCTTTGTGATCCACTGATAGGTCTATTCTAAACCTTTCTATGTGTAGTAGTTGTTTGGTTTTAGATACACTATGTAAGGCCGATGATGGAAACCTGTGGAATTACAATTTGAAAAGAAGTTTTTTGTTTTGCAGACCTGGTCTCCACTGTCTTCCCCCTCCTCCCCACACACACACTCTAACAGTCATATATCAAGGAGACCATGCCCCTTTGTTCTCTGTGTTCTAGGTTTGTCTCGCTCAACATTATTTGTTCAAGTTCTGACCATTTCCCTGCGAGTAGCAATATCTTATCATTTCTATTTGCTATGTAGTGTTCCATTGTGTGTAGGTACCACATTTTTTGTATCCATCCATGTATAGTGGGCCATCTGGGTTGTTTCCATATTTTGGCTATTGTGAATTGTGCAGTGATAAACATGGATGTGCAGATGTCTTTTTGATATCCTGAGACCTGTTGTTCACGATAGATGCCTAGGAGTGGTATGGCTGGGTCATAGAGTATGTCTATGTTGAGCTTTTTGAGGAACCTCCATACTGTTCTTCAAAGTGGTTGTACTAAATAGCCCTCCCATCAACAGTGGAGAAGGGCTCCTCTTTCCCCGCATGCCCTCCAGCATTTGTTGTTGGCTGAGTTCAGAGTATAGGCCATTCTAACTGGAGTGACATGGTATCTCAGGGTTGTTTTTATTTGCATTTCCTTTACTGCCAGGGATGTTGAACATTTCCTCTTATGTTTCTTTGCCATTTTTATCTCTTCTCCTGTGCAGTCTCTCTTTAGCTCCTTTTCCCATTTAATAATTGGTTTACTGGGTTTGGAGGGGGTTAGTTTTTTGTGTACTCAGTAGATGAGGGATATTAGGCCTCTGTCTGTTGTTGTGCTGGTGAATATCCTTTCCCATATGATTGGCTGTCTTTCTAGATTGGTGGCTATGTCTTTAGCTGTGCCAAAACTTTTTATTTTGTCATAGTCCCATTTGTTGAGACTCTACCCTATCTGTTGTGCCCCTGGGACTATATTCAGGAAGGTCCTTCCTGTGTCTTTAAGTTCTAGCATCTTTTCTACTCTGACCTTCAGTAGTTTCAAGGATTCTGGTCTGATGTTGAGGTCCTTAATCCATTTTGAGTTGATCTTGGTGCATGGTGATAGGCTAGGGTCTAATTTGAGTTTTCTACATATGGCTGCCCAGTTTTCCCAGCACCAGTTGTTGAAGAGGCTATGTTTTTCCCATTGAATGTCTTTAGCTCCTATGTGGAATATCAACTGACTGTAAAAATATGGTTTTATTTCTGGGACTTCTATTCTGTTCCATTGGTCTTCAGGTCTATTTTCATAGCAATACCAGGCTGTCTTTGTTATGATGGCTCTATAATAGAGCTTGAAGTCTGGTATTCTTTTGCCTAGAATTGCTTTGGCTATTCTAGGTCTTTTGCTGTTCCATATGAATTTATGGGTTGTTTTCTCTATTTCATTGAAGAATGTAGCTGGGATCTTGATGGGGATTGCATTGAATTTGTATAGCCTTTGGGGCAATATGGGCATTTTCGCTATATTGATTCTGCCTACCCATGAGCATGGGAGGTCTTTCCATCTCCTGTGTCCTCTTTGATTTCCCTTTTTAGATTTTTATAGCTCTTATTCAATAGGTCATTCATGTCTCTAGTTAGGATAATCCCTAGGTAATGTATTCTTTTTTTAGCTATGGTAAATGGTATTATTTCCTTAATTTTCTTTTCTGCTTTTACATTGCTGGTATACAGAAAAGCTGCTGATTTTTGTGGGTTGATTTTGTATCCTGCTACTTTGCCAAAATGGTTTTTTAGGTCTATGTCATCTGCGAATAGGGATAGTTTGATTTTTTCTTTGCCCAACGTGGAAGCCTTTGATGTCTTCCTCTTGCCTTAGTGCAATGGCAAGGGATTCCAGCCCTATGTTGAATAGAAGCAGGGATAGTGGGCATCCTTGTCTTGTTCCTGAGTTTAGGGGAAATGGTTTTAGTTTCTCCCTATTTAATATGGTATTAGCAGTTGGTCTGTTGTATATGGTTTTTCTTATTTTAAAGAATGTTCCCTTTATTCCTGATCTCTACAGGTCTTTTAACATGTATGGGTGTTGTATTTTCTCAAAGGCTATTTGGGCATCGGCTGAGATGATGATGTGGTCCTTCGTCTTAGCTCTGTTGACGTGGTGAATTACATTTATTGATTTGTGGATGTTGAACCATCCTTGCGTCTGTGGGATGAAGCCTACTTGGTCATGATGTATATATATTTTTCTTGATCAGTTTCTAGATCCTGTTAGCTAGCACTTTGTTGAGAAGCTTTGCAGATGTGATCATTAGTGATGTTGGTCTTTTCCTAGTTTGTGGATGAGTATAATATTGGCTTCATAGAATGAGTTTGGGATTTCTCCCTGTTTGTATTTTGTGGAAGAGTTTGAGGAGTTAGCTCCTCACTGAAAGTTTTATAGATTTTATTGGTGAATCCATGTGGGCCTGAGCTTTTCTTTGTTGGGAGGATCTTGATTACCTCCTGTATCTCGCTGTAAATTATTGGTTTAACTAGTTGATTTATTTCTTCTTGATTCAGTTTGGGCAGTTTAAGAATCGATCCATTTCTGTAAAATTATTATTCATTAGTGATTAAAGGTTCTGGAACTAGTTCCTTATGATGGTTTGAATACCTATATATTTGTTGTAATTTTTCCAGTGCAGTGCCTGATCTTATGGATATGAGTGACTCTCTCTTTCTCTTTTTTTGTTAGGTCTTGCAACAGATCTGTCAATTCTATTTATTAAGAACCAGCTTTTAGATTTTTTATTTGTTAAAGGTCTTTCTATTCTCAATCAGATTATCTCTTCTTTAATCTTTATGATCTCTCTCCTCCTAGTCATTTTAGATTCAATTTTGTTCTTGTTTCTCCAGTCATTTAAGCTGCATGATGAAGTTCTTGATCTGTTCTGATTCCATTCTTTTAATGTGTATGCTGAGGGCAATGATCTTGCCCCTTGCCACAGCCTTTGCTGTATCACATAGGTTTCTTTGTGATGTATTTTCATTGTCATTTTGTCTTATGAATTCGTTAATTTTGTCCTTAATTTGCTCTGTAACCCAAGTGTTAGATACCAGTGAGGGGTTTGGCCTCCAAGTATTTGTGTAGTTTCTGTGGTATCCTTTGTTATTGAGAGCTACCTTGATTACACTGTGATCAGATAGTTTCTTTATGTGGACTACACATGATCAATTTTGGAGTATGTTCCATGGGCGTTTATGTGCCAGCCAGCTACTATTTGATAGCAAATCACACACTATGTACTGGCAAATATCTCCACGGATGCATCTAAAAGGGTCCCAAAAGGATCGCAAGACTAGCAGGTGCTTTCATGCTACACAGGAGCACTCTGGCAACACTGTGGCTTTGCAGAAACATGCCAGATTGTGATTTCACAATCCTTGTCTCTGGACAAGAGACCACAGTAGAGATGCCAGGTAGGGGCCCACACCACTGGATAATGTTACGGGGAAGTTGCTGCTAAGAATACAAAGAGCTCTGTTTCTCAACATTCTGCACAGTACTGCCAGTGGTCGGGGCACAGACCTTGGAGGAGAAAGCAGTTTCTTACACCATGCTTTCTGCCTTCCACCTCAAGCTGGATGAGTTGAAGTTGCTGTAACCAATCCTGACATTTCTAAGATACTGAGGGAATGACAATAAATGTCCCCACCCATCTTATAAGTAAAACTCTGTGGGGTCTGCATCCTATGCTCAACACTCCATAGAACAGAGCAAGTCAGAGAAAAGCCTTTTGCTGATGTCAGATATATCACTGAGTGGAGGTGTATCACGGGTTTGCAGGATATGGACAGACAAAAATGAAACAGAGACAGACACCTGTTATAAGAATGCCTTTGGAATCTCTCCCATCATGTTCTGTCATGAAACTTGAACGCCTCAGCCAGTGGAGCAATAGTGCAGTTAATGGGGCATGCCAGTGCTCCAGTCTCTTCCCATTCTAATTACAATGCTTCACCAAACTCAGAGGAAAAATGGGCAGGACACCAGCCTTCAGTCTGATCACCGCTACTATAGAGGGAGATACCCCACCTTGTAAAAGGAAAATCCCAAGTACACTGATACTTCTGCAGAGTTTGAGAAAGACTTCGCACCTTGTAGATTCCCTGGTTGGCATCACAGCTGTGGGGCCAGCATTGTGCCTGCTGCACCATCCCATAGGGACACCTCACTCTAACCTCTATCATACAGCTTTCTGGAAAATGACATGGACCAGCTCAGCTTCAGCTACAAAGGCTATCTTAGCTGGCAAAGGATAGAACATACAGTGGCACCGGTGCCAACCCCAGGAGTCTTGCTTCTTAACAAGCACATTCTGGCCTGCATTCAATGGAGCTTCATACAGGGTTTCTGGTGATAGCAAGCCATCTGTGGCCTAAGGGTGACAAACACAAGACTATGCTCACAGGTTTCTTGCCATCAGTTACAACTCTCTTCTCTGTGTTCCCTAAGCTGGTCAACAAATTGTGATTCCCAGTTTTCAGGAAACTGTTCTGATCACCTACATCTCTAGGAGACTCAGCAGTTGACCCATTCCTGTGGAGATACCATCGCTTACCAAGGTGGATCACTAACTTGGACAATGCACCTCATCACAAGGGGCTAGTCCAGGGAAATCCACTGTCGCCCAGCAGAGCTGCCAGGTAGGGTCCCTCACCTCAGGCTAATGGGAGCCTGGAGCTGTGAAGGAAAAGATCATGAACATCCAGGGCCTGCCCACGATAGCCCACGCCAGATGATCACTGAAGTTTGTGCATTGCAGGGACCATGAGGCATGTCCTTCAGAGGGGAGACAGGTGCCCAAAAGAAATCCACAGATTTAACTCATTCAAGGAAGACCCTGCAGAGCTGTTGTCTGGAGAGAAAAAGGCTTTTGGGGAAGTTGCATTTAAAGTAGGCTTAGGTCTTAAGGAGGTCACTCATAGATTAGAAACAAGCGGAATTTCATGGGAAACAGACAAATTCAAAGAGAAAAGAAGCCAATACAGGCACCCTTTGCAGTTCAAGGGATGAATTTCCACACAACAAAACAGAAAGCTCATATGTGCTCCCAGGCCCCATTATCAGCCAATTCAATTTCACACATCAACCCATTCCCCAGGTCTCTGTTGGGCACAGGCTTGGAGGGAAACTTGGAACTATCTGTAGTCACGGGCCACACAATCCCTCCTCACGCCTCCCAAATAGAAAATGTCAAGTAACCAAGTTCACACAAAATAAGAAGCACAAAATAATCTGTGAATTGCTCCTTCAATGATATCTGAACAGGAAAAAAGATATATCTGCATGCAGATAATAGGTGGCACATTAGTGTCACATTTCTAGCAAGAAGGCAGCTCTCCATCATGAGAAAGAAATAGGAAGCTCCTTTGCTGTACGTCGTATCAGGCCAGGTCCTAGCCCTCTGAGAAGCAGTCAGGTGGGTTTGAAAGCACCTGAGCTATTAGGAGTATCACCCTCACTCCATTCTCACTCCCCAATTGTTTCCTTTCCAGAGTCCCATCTTAGCTCACAAACCCTTTCTTCGAACCAAGAGCTTTATTAGGCATTAACAGACCCCCATCTAGAAGACAGCTTATGAAATCTAGTAGCAATTCAACTTCAAAGCTGTGTACAATTCAATCTGTCTTCACAGTGGAGTGGCACAGGCAGCACCCCAGTAGAAGGAAGTAACTAGAGTGCTAATGCATAGCAGCCATGCCTCATCCTCTCACAGAAGAGCCTCTTAGATCACCAGGGCCCCTCGAGCTAGGCAGTGCCCTCCCTTTGCAGTCACAAGAACCCAATTCCTACTAATTCTGCATCATTTAAAGTAATGCTTTGTGAGCTGCCTGCTAGCAATTCCACTAGACCCACCTAGTTTGCACCAGATCCACATTCCAAGAACTGGAAGCATGAAAATCCTTTCATCTGGAGGGTAAGTTTGTCTGCTTCAATGCAAGACTATGGCTACTATCAAGGGTGCCAATTTAACGGAAAGGCTGAGATATTTGTAGATCCGTCTCCTAGGAGAATCCCAGATTTCTCCTTGGCACACACATGCAGTTTTGATCATCTGCATTTTTATTCAATCAGTAGCTCCTTTTGTGAACTATCACCTATGTTACAGAGGCCTTCCTTCCTACTACCATGTGTTATAAGTACATTCTTCACGAACCATTGCAGTCACATGTATTGAGACAAAAATAAATCCTGAGCCAAGCAAAGTTTACTTGCACACATGAGGGTTCACACTAGCCAAAAATTGGCCACACAGCAACCGTTCTTCCTGATATTTGTCCCTCACACAGCAGGAGGCTCTGTCCCTTTGCTCAGATTGGTTGAGCTCAGGTTTACAATCTGCTCTGCTTATGACTGGCTAGTTTAAATAGGATAAAATGTGCCTGAGGTGGATTTTCAAGTAAGATGAACAGTTCACATATAATCTCAAAATATGCCCAAGCCCTGTTATTTCTTCAACAGTCTAGGGTGTGGCATAACTCCATCTTGAAAACCTAGTTTAACATAAAACATAACATTTTACAAGTCCTTTATCCCAAACCAGTTCCAGTTTTCCTAAAGACCGAAGGCACCAAGCAAAAGCAGGAACTTTTAAGCAATATACGTTGATGGAAAAGAGGTTTTTCTCACCCATGTATATAGGTCTACAGTAGGTTCTGTAGCATTTCTATGTGTTTCATCTTTATAAGCTGTTCAAAGAAATTTACCTTTCAAGGCAGCAAAGCAAGGACACCGCCCACTTTGCTAATTTTCCACTTGAGAATGTGTAATAGAAAAAATGTATGCTTTATTATATATATGTATCAATTATATATTCAAAAGATGTGTGATGTTATACATGTCTCATGAGAAAAGGTTTCTCTGAATTGAGAAAGTTCATTGTATTTTTTCCTAATATTTGTAAATATAAGCCACAACCCAAAATTAGATACCATGTTCCCAGTGTTAGTAGATCAAGAACCACCATCTGAATTCATCTGTCTCCACCCTCAAGTTGAGAATCCCCTTTCCAACCAATATTTTGAAAACAAACATGAGAACAAGACTTGTTTTCCCTGTACAGAATCGGGCACAAGCATCCCAAACCAAGCTCCACACCCAGAATGAGGCTCCACCCTAAGGTGCATGGAGACAGCAGCACCGCATAGAATCTATACCATCCTCTGGCCACACAGTACTGCATCAGTCCATCCAGTGTCCAAGGTCAGAGAAAATGCCAAGTAACTGGAAATGAAGCGAAGGCTCCTGTGGCTCTTTTACAGGATGCCCTTTACTGTGAGGTGCTGTGTTTGAACATTGTAGGCATGTTCAAATGGCCACCGTGGGTGCTGAGAACTCCTATTTCTCTCGGAAGTCAGAAAATGCCCTGGAGTGCCATCCCACAATCATTCCTTTAGTGAACCTTTGGGCCAACACAAGAGTATAGGCTCTCGCTTGTTGCTCTTGAACAATGGATACTGAGGCTAAGTGGTGTCATCTTTGGCATCTTGCTGTGAAAACTCATAGAGGTGAAACTCCACCTGCAGATCCATGTAATAGGCTCCTATGAATTCCTGGAGGCAGGGGCAGGGACTCAGACAATAGGCTACCAGACCTGCTAGACCTGTATCATGCACTACACTGAATTCTCAAGCTCCCTGTGAACCTGTCCCTTGACAATGACCCTGGTCAGGCCACAAACAACTCAGCCACTGTTCTTCTAGCAAGGGGGAAATGTGCCCCTCAATTTCCTGTGTTCTGGTCTGAGGCTCTAGTCTTCAATGTGACCAGCAATTGAAGGATGGGGAAGGGCTTGTGAACTGAAGTTCTCAAAATATGTATTTAGTAGCTCCCACAGGGTTTTAATTTCACTTGATAGGAACATGATGACCTTCTGTAGAGAGAGAATATCTTAGTTCAAGCATCCAAGATTGTACTGAACCACCTTTAGTCCTAGTGAGAGCTATATTGGCTTGGTGCCTGATTGAGCACTTTTGTGACTACTAGGAAAGACTTTTGGCCGGTACTGGGACTTGAACTGAGGGTCTGGGCTGTGTTGCTGAGCCTCTCTGTGACCAAGCTAGTGCTCTACCATTTGATCCACAGAGTTACTTTCAACTTTTTCTGTTTATGTGGTACTGGGGAATCAAGCACAGGGCTTTATGCATGCTAGTCAAGTCCTCAACCACTAAGTCTCACTCCAAGCTGCCAGGAAAGACTTTTTAAATGCATACTAAGCTTAGCAGACCTTTGGCCTCTATCAGGCTTAAAAGGCTGGAAATTAAGATGGCACCTGAACCTTGGAAATTTCCCTGCTTCTTTGAAGACATCTTAAATATTTTGAAAGACTTCCCTGTCTCTTAAGACTTCTTGACTACTCCACAGCCTAGATGTTTGTGAGGTCTTTTCATGTAGTCCCACCTAGGGGCCAGTTCACTACACCCAATTTCTCAGGAGGAAAAGAAAAAAAGAAAGTGTTCAGCTTCTTGGCCTCCTTCTCCATGGGAACTACGAGACACACTGCCAATCTCTACATGCTCTGCTTTGGTAAGTTGCTAGGACTCTATCCACATTCACAGATACAGACTATGGAGAGGGCAAAAAACAGAATGGCCGAAGCAGCCTTAAGGCTTTAAGGAGACCAGGGCAGCGTTCTATGGTGACAGGTGCTGGCAGAGGCTAAGGGATTCATAGATTTTTCAGAATCTTCTTTCTGAAACCTCATAATTCCCTCTAGTACTTGGACATAAGAACTGGATCTAGTTCTACTAACGATTTAAGCCTAAGAACATGAGGTATGGAGTAGAGGCTCTTCAAGGACCAGGGCTAGGCAAGGGAGCCAAGGGCTGATGAGAGCAATGAGCAAAGACCAGAGGTGTATACAAGGAGCCTGAAAGGCAGAACTCCTGTTGACTGGAGACTGTCATCAGGAATGGACTCTAGCATGACATCAGACCAGAGACTCCTGCAACACAGGTCACCAGAGAGCCAAGACTCCACACCATGGAAACAGAGGCCAGAACCCATTGTGTCCATAGCTGAGATCACACTGGCCACACAAAGTAGGAGAGCACACGATAAATGTCTTTGGCTTGATTGTGAAAGAGAATATGAAACAGAGGTTATTTGAATATTTGTCCCAAACAAAGCTTTTCAATTGGGGGACTTCTGAGCCCATCCTTGTATTTGGATAGGAAAAGCCCCTCTGGCTTCCACTCAGTGGAAGGTACTTCCTATTCTACTAACACACCCAAGGGTTGTAAGTGGCTTGGCTATGAAGGTGGAGGAACCAAGCTGAATCCTGATTGTAACTAATGGCTTTTGAACCCATCCCAGGCCTCTAATGTAAAGAGGATCAAGAACACACAAGCCAGTACCTAACCAAAAAAGTACTCAAATGGCCTGAGGGCAGAAAACTCTGACCTTTGGGATGAGCATAAATACCAGCAGAGGTGGGCAAAAGAAGACGCTAGTACCTGGATTTGGTACACTAGCATGCAGTCTTTCAAAGTGCATGGGACTATAGGAAAAGCTGTTGCAACCTCCCACATAAGCGAGCTCAATGTCCAAAAGGAATTGAGTAGGGACAGGAAGAAAATACCCCTGGTAGTAGTAGAAGAGGTTTTGAATGAACCAGTATAGAATACAGGCTTAGATCTCAAAAGCCTATTAGTAAGATACGTCAGCTACAACAGGTTAGCTCTTTGCCAAATCATGCACAGTGTCCATCTTCAGATAATACTTAGCTGCCTAGGGAGTGAAATGTTAGAGAGGTGAGTCACTTCGATAGGATGTGCTTCTTTCACTGTGTGACAGTCTTGATATTGCCTGCAGTATGTTCTTCGAAGTAGATTCACTACACTAAGTGCACTCATACTCAAAAGGAACTTACGTGGGCGGCTCCTTAACCCTCAAGGAGTTACAAGCGCTGTGTAGCACTTTCTGCAGGTGTGGGAGCTTTACATGTTTTGCTGAGCCAATTCCACAGTGGGCTGCTCAACTGAAAAGTTTACTGAGAAGCCGCAGGAAGGATGCAGTAAACCACTTCTGTCAGGACTAGGGAACATTTCAAAAAGTAGACAACACTAAAGTGAAATCAGATAAATAGTTTCTCTTTTGCAAAATCTACAAATCTGAATAAGGACTGGAAGCCAGCAGGAGGCAAGGAGAAAATGCAGGGTGAGAGGGAGAACATAATAAATTTGGCACATTAAGGGGAAAAAGGTCATAAATGAATTGTACTCAGGTTACAAAGGGGAATTCAGAATAGAATCAGAATTTCATATGCTTGAGGAATGTATAGAAATACCACAGTGAAATCACTTCCTTGGATACTATAGACTGAGTTTTCCAAAATATCACCTATCATTTCCTGTAAGGAATTTAGATCTCAGAGCTAATTCTTTTAGGTAGATTTATACAGTTAGGATTTTCCTAACCAGTCCTTCAATGAGGGCAGGCAGGAAGCCAAGCTCAGCTCTTCAGTAGCTTTACACTTAGAGGAGGCAATCACACCCACCAGATTCTCAGGGATCTTTTATCCTTAATTTTTTATTATCAATGTGATGTGCAGAGGGTTACAGTTAAGTCAGGCAAAGAGTACATTTCTTTTGGACAATGTCACCCTTCCCTCTCTCGCTCCCGGTTTTTCCCTCCAATCCTACCCATAAGTTGTATAGTTCATTTTCAAAAAGTGTCCACTGAGTACCATTGCTGCATTTGTTCACCCTCTGTCCCTCCATTTCTGTGCCTTCCTTTACCCTCCCAAAGGACCTAAAACAAACATACACAACAAAAAAGAAAGAAACAAAAAAAAAAACAGGAGAAAATACAGAATCCTTGTTTCCATTTTCCTTGAAACTAATTTTGACTCATGTGAGTAGTTCCACACTCTACCCTTTGTTTCAGCTTAGATTGAATTGGCCGTCCATCCAATTCATTGCTAAAAGTGAGAGCTACCAAGGAGATGTTCCAAGAAAACAAAAGCCCTGTATGTGTTACACTGGTCAGTGAGTATACATTTTCCACCACAGGCTAGACATCCTCTATAGCAAGAGACAGGCTGTGGAGAAACAGCCCACATCAGAGCATCTGGAGATGGAGACAGGGGTTGAGTGATTTATAACCGAGTTCATTTCCAAGGAGTAAGGATGAACTGGGGAGGAGATGGGAAATGAATTTCCAACAGCTCTGAAAGGACAGTGACAGAAAGTCTCCATACTAAACCAGCATTCCTTCCAGAGGACCAGCCAACACAGCAAGCCTGCAGCTCCCAATGACAGTACCCACACCTTCCTCCCTGTCCATCTTGCTAGCACCTGGCACTGGACCGTACATGGGGGGGATTGGAGTGGATCAGGTGAGAGAACAGAAAAACTTATTTCCTTGAAGCTTAGGAACATAATGGAGGGCTGAAAGTGAGGAAGTGGGTGGATGGACCTTGAATAAACATTCAGAACCATCTAGTTCTCCTTTCTGTTACACCTAAAGCCTGCAAGACCAGAGATCTGTCACAACAACGCTCCTCTATCTTATTGGCACGAACAGGGTCCGAGAACATGTTAGATTGCTGCAGAGCCACAAATGAAGTACTCATTTTCAATACTTGATGCACTTAGGGTACATTTGAAACGCATTTCCCTCTTCTATCTTTTCGCTTCTAACTCCCTAACACACCTGAAGCCAAGTTTATCATCCAATTGAGGAGGAGGAAGAGAGCAGAGGAGGAGGAGAGCAGAGGAGGAAGAGAGCAAAAGGAGGCAGAGAGCAGAGGAGGAGGAGAGGCGAAAAGGAGAGCAGAGGAGGAGAGCAGTGTAGAGCAGAGGAGGAGAGCAGAGGAGCTCAGAGGAGTGCAGGGGAGAGCATTATTTACTTTTGTTTGTTTTTCTCCCAGCTGGGAGGAGAGCCACAGGCTGAGGATGGTCCTTGCCTGCGGGTCCCCGTGCTGAGCCCCATACAGGTCCCTCACCGCGCCTGCCTGACACCTACTCAGCCAACTACTTGTGCAGCCGCCAGGACTGAACTTTGGAGGACTTGTCGCTTCTCCCTCTGGCCACTTGTCTTGGCAGGAGGTAGAAGGTGGCCAGAGGACCCCCCTACCATGCTGGTGAAGAAGCCCGCGAGGAAGGGAGCAGGGCAAGAGGCTGGATCTGAAGAACCCAGCCCCTCCAGGCAGCATTGCACCTGCGCTATGCGCCCGTGCACCACCCTGGCGACCCTCTTCTCCGGGGTGGCTGTGATTTCTGGTCTGTAACTTGGGGTGAAAACCAACGACCTTCAGGCGAGGATCCTCACCCTGGAATCTGCTAAAGGGGCGCCCTCCATTCCCCGGCTGCCCAAGAAGGCGGATCAGCTGTAGACCATAATACTTGAGTGGAGCGACTTCTGGCTCAGGTGTG
The DNA here is from genome assembly GCF_023159225.1 of Perognathus longimembris pacificus. NCBI lineage: Eukaryota > Metazoa > Chordata > Mammalia > Rodentia > Heteromyidae > Perognathus > Perognathus longimembris. Next base: position 15,209 of record NW_025961680.1, on the reverse strand, counting down.
TGAGGCTGGGCCTTTCTCGAGGGGGAGTTGCATGTGGATAGAATTTTGCACAGGTTCAGTCAGTCTACAGGATCCACCCTTACTGGTTATACAGTTGATTTGGGATGTTGTGAGCCACTATGGTATCTATTTATTCAAGTCCCTTCTTTGGTTTCTCCAAGTCTGTGTGTAGGATCTTCCCTCTGTCCTTCCTTAAGGATTGCATGTGGCAATGGCAGTAGGGGCTTTGCCCGGCTGTTGAGTTTTGTGGAGTCTGGGCTGTCAGCATTCTCAGTTGTATGGAGAATATTCATTGTAATGCTCACATCTGTTTTTCATTTGATAAGGTTATGCCTCATCAATAGAGAATGGTAAGCACTCTTAAAAGTGAAATAAGCCCATAGATTTAAAAATTCATTTAACTCGGAATTCTTTTCATATTAAATGTTCTAAAATGGAAAAAAAAAGTTTTCCTTTGTTTTTTTGGAGGGGGAGAGTTAACAGAGGTTGTGCTCAGATATTGATGAATGGAGAATTGAAAGGGATCCCTTTAAAGATGACTTAGACTCCAGTAAGGAGAGGGTAGTTATTCTGCCAGTGGAGAGATGCAGTAGTTGCAGCCCGAATGTGATAATGTATGTCTACAACATTGGCTGTTATTGATAGGACACACATTGCCATGAGCTGCACTGTTAATGCCGGAGTTTTGCCTTGGCTGTGCAGGGAGAGGGTGGTGATAGTTGAATAGGGAAGAAAGGTGTTACCCAAATATATCAATCAATGTCAATGGTAATTTGCTTTTTAAATTAAAAACAAAATTATGTCTTGAGTACTGTTAGCATTGCCTAAGATCCATGCACTTACATAAATGCTGTTTGTGCAGGCTATCAAACATTATTAACAGCCACAGAGGAAGAGTCGCTGAAGAACTCACAGAACTGGAATACTACTGCTAGCTCTTAATATATCTTCTTTTCCTACAGGAATCCTACGAACACATGGCTAAACTAATAATCACAAGAGAAACACCTTCTGAGTGCAACTGTCCAGCAGGTAAAAAATGAAACTTACTTAACTAGGTTCCATCTAGAGGAGAGCGTTTGCAAACAAAAGATCATATGCCTGTCAGGTCTACCTGTAACAGTAACAGAGAAAGAATGCAGACCCAACTTGCTTTAAGAAAATCAACATGTCTCCCTTTGACAGCTGGTGAGTAAAGCCACAAATATTATTTTAAGCAGCATACCAGTGTCTGTGAGGGGAAAAAAAAGTAATCACCATGAAAAAATATAGGCAAGGGGATATACAAAGTTCTTATTGTCCCACATTGATAAGTCATCTTTAATTTTATTAAATAACTTCAGTGTTCGTGGTGAACATGGTCTGAATAGCTGTGAAGCCCTGGTGTCTAATGTTATATTAGTGCAGAGTTGTTTGTGGTAATTATATTCGCAAGTGATCTAACCTGTAGGTAAAAATGAAGACTAAAGGAAATTAGTTCTTTATTTTGTTCTCAGTACCTTTCCAGAAATATTCCAACATGTTGTCCATTTTTCTGTGTAGTTATAAGAAACCATAGTGACAGTGTGTATTAGAAGGATAGAGACAAAACGGTAGTGAATGAGCACCCCCACCCCCACCCCCCGAATCATTAAATCTTCATTCACAGACTTCTGAGCCTTGGTAGTTGTCTGTAGACCTAACAATTTAAAAGCTCTTGGAATATGGCCAGGGGAAGGCATTTAGTAAGTAAGATATTCAAGGGAAGAACTTTTCCAGCACAGGAATGAAATCACAGCTGCCCCTGCCCCATAGGGATGATGTTAATTCCCCCGACAGTGGGTAGGGTAGGTATAGGACTTCACAAATCACACCTGGCAGGAAAGAGCATCTTTTGAATATACAAAAAAATCCAGTACACGGGCTGTGTGTATATGGGGAGCTTAAATTTAATTGGAAGATTCATAACAAACTTGGTAAAATGTTGAAAAGTGACCACACTGAGTTCTATTTCCAGAGGAGATACTATTGTTTTTATGATGCTTCATGTAGGCCAGTGATTGAACTCTTGTCATCTGGGAGAAAGCTATTATCCTTAAGAGTTTGCTGTATATTCCCTGGGATGATTATTACAGACTTTGTTTTTCCATCTTGCTTTTTTTTTGGTCAGTCCTGGGCCTTGGGACTCAGGGCCTGAGCACTGTCCCTGGCTTCTTCCGCTTAAGGCTAGCACTCTGCCACCTGAGCCACAGCACCCCGTCTGGCCGTTTTCCATATATGTGGTGCTGGGGAATCGAACAGAGAGCTTCTTGCCACTAATCCACATTCCCAGCCCTGTTTTTCCATCGTAATGTGATAAATGAATAATAAACAGCAATTCTCTTGGGTTGTTGTTTTTTGGATGCTCTATCACCTGCTTTCCTTCTTGCCACCACTAGAACTCTGCATTACATCAGTTTTTACCTGGCTCCTTGGGAGGGAACTCTGAAGGGGCACATTCAAACACACAGAACCAGATGGGGTTTTTGGTGAGTTACAGAAATAAACTCAGTTCTGCTTGTCCAATAACAAGACATCTCCCAAACGCAGGCTTTGTGTTAAAAGATTCTGGAGAAAACCAGCTGATGCAGGATTATCTTAGGGAATGAGCTGGCTGGCCAAAAGGGCTTAGAAAAAAGATATGGCACTTCCCACCTGATTTGGCTTGAACCTCTGTTCGCCATGTGTGACTAAGACTTGTCACCCAGACATCTGTTTGCAGGACAGAGTGAGACAAGTGTGACCTCAACTCAGTTCCTGTGGACACATGCCCATCCATTGAAGTTGACACTCCTTGATGACAGGCTGAGTCCTCAGAGCCAAGGGTCGGTAGCAAAGAAGCAAAGTAGTGTTGTTGTTGTACTCACTGATGGCTTCTGCTAGAACTCAGGTCTTACTGGGGTTTTTCCCAGGTAGCCTCTGTGGGAAGGCTTTGAGGACGATTTATTGAATGGCTTCTCACAGTAGGAGAGGCTCTTTGTGATTTACTTTCTATAACTAGGAGAGTTTTAAGTGCTGGCAATCTTAGGATTTGTCCCCTGGGCAGAGGACTCCAGAGCTAGAAGCCTAATAAGGAAACCAGAATGAGCTGGATATGTCTAGACTGAAATCTTAGATCTAATACTAAATAATAGTGTGACTGTGATCAAATGAATGCATTTCATTTTTTCACCAGGAAAGAAGACTAGAAATTCCTTCTCCATTGTACGATTTATGTAAATTGTTTGGCATATTATTGTTTAGAGCTTAAATAATACTTCTGTTTTTTTGTGTTGGTTTTTTTTTTTGGTAAGTTTCTCAGAAAGACTAGGCAAATTCTCTTACCACTAAAGCTGCACCCACAGTTCATTGTCTTTTTCTTACATTCCTTCCTCTGCTCCACAGAGGAACAAGTGGGAAATGTTGCAAAAGTTGCTCAGAACCTAAAGCTAATGTACATGGCGGTTAGTTAAACATCTGTAGGTCATTTATAAAGATAATCTTGACTGTCAATATCTCTTGGTGTTGTAGCAGTGGAATTTGGGGTTTTCATGATACGTAGTTTTGTCTCCAAAGTGTTCACCAAAATGACAGGGGAAACAGACCATTTAGACTGAAGCATACCGGGTAGAAAGACCTTGGATTTAATGGGCATGGACTTAGTAAAGGGTGTCTTTACAGCTGCAATATGAGATGTTTACCAAAATGAGTGTCTTCTCCATCTGACTCGTAGACTATTCAAATCAGATTTATTTATACAGTGATATTTATAACATAAAGTTGGACAGTCATTATTATATCATGTTTGTCCTCAGTAGAAAGGCATATTTACCTTTTTTGTAAGATCAAGAGACGCTCTAGAAAACTAAAGAAAATTTTCTTTTAAGAACCCCAAATAATTCAACAAAGCTATGTTTAGCAGATTTGCGTTAGCAATGGCAGAGACAAGGAAATAACAGCTGCTATTTGTGGCTTGATCCCTGTCATACCTGACTGTCTCTAAGGGAGTAACTTGGCTCGTCAATATGGCTACAGAATTCTACTTCAGGTTGTGTTCTTTGGATCTTCCATGAAGTATGCATAAAGCAGGCATATTTACAGAAATGTTTCTCTGTCCAGCCAATGAAGAACGATGGGAATGGATACACCATTCATTGATAAGAACTCATTCATCAGTACCATTGGCCTCCTCAGCCTATTAGTGTTGAAAAGATATGTCCCAGCCATCCCAGAGGACCATGCAGAGATCATCACAGACAGGAGAAGAAGGTTCAAAAGGAGGTTTATTAGTGGGGCCATAGTTCCCATGGAAGAGGGAGCTACATGGTGTCTGCACCTTATCCAGGTGGCAGCTTCTCTCTCTGGGGGTAAAGGGGAAGTAGATAGGTAGTGAGTAGGAGTGGCTCATTAGGTATGGGTGGATCTGGGGGCTAGTGGGAGGAGCTGAGGATCTGAGGCTAAGGAAATGCAAACAGGTATAAGAACCTCTGTGGTGTCATCCATGTAGAATAGGAAATGAAGAAAGCCACCTTGGCTTTTCATTAACATGTTACACAATCTTGTGCAAATCATTTCCACATATGGCTTTTTACAAACTGGTGATATCATTGTAAGTAAGAGCTGGGCAATAACGACTTAGCATCTTAGTCAATTCTCTTCCTAGCATAAATTCTAAACAGTACCAGATTTTGGGATTATTTTTGAGGGGGAGCAAATAAGGCAGACTTGCCATGTATCCTCATGGAGTTTCTAGTTCCATGAAGATGACACAAAATGTTAATTTGAAAAGGACTTTCCATGTGGGATAAGCAAAATCAAGAAGAGTACATTTTGGAGCATATAACATAAATCTATGAAATTTTTACAATATGGGAAGTTGTTTAAATGTTTTGGTGGTAGAGAAAGAAAACTATACTTATGTTTCAGAAATTCATAATAGAAGAAAATATGGCTCCTGAGAAAATCTGTAGGAATGGATACAAAGTTTGTTGGTTGCCTTTTGAATTTCTAAGAATTGATGGATAGGTAGATAAAGGTACACTGGTAGCTGATCTGCTGATATTCCAAATGAAAGAAACATGATATTTTTTTTCTTGGTCATGGGGCTTGAACTCTGGGCCTGGGCTCTGTCCCTGAGCTCTTCAGCTCTACCTGAGCCACTTTCTAAACATGATTTTTAATATAGAATGGACAGCCTGTTCTATATGATGGTAGTCTATTCTATTCTATGAATAGTGAGATTAAAGTTGAGAACTTCTTGTGTGGAGTGTTTAACAGCTACCGGTAAAACATGAGACAAGAAGCCATCTGGTGGTGGCTCACAGTTATAATTCTAGCTACTTAGGAGATTGGAATCTGAAGGTTGAGATTCAAAGCCAGCCTAGGCAGGAACTTCCATGAGTCTCTCACCTTCAATAGCCACCAAAAAGCCAAGTAGAGCTGTGGCTCAAGTGATAGAAAGCCAGCCTTGAGCGAAAAAGTTGAGGGGCAATGCCCAGGCCCTGAGTTCAAGCCCTAGTATGAGCATACACAGAAAGTAGATACTTCTTAAGGTATCCTCTATACTTACGAAATGACTATTTACAAAGTGGGAGTAAATGCCAACAAGCCAAGTACCCCTCATTCCCAAGTGGGAGCAGTACAGATCCTGGTGATGGATTGAGGTCGCCCCAGTATGGTGATGGACGTAAATGGTCACGCTTGCTTTGAGATAGAGCACTCTTCCCCCGGTGTCAGAGCCTTTGTGTTCCTTTGCTAATCCAGTTGACTTGAGCATATAATACTCCATGTCTTGCTGTATACATTTTCAATGATACAGAGAACAGAAACAGTTTTACATTAAGAAACTTGAATAAGCAACTTGAGATGGTGAATGTTATGGAAATGAAAATGGCAGATATTCTCCACTTCCTGTGACACAGAACAGGGCACAGTGATGAGGGTGCCCCCACGAATGTCCCCAGTAAGTCTTTCTCAGGCCTAATGAATCCAACAGGCTGGACATGACATGCTCAGTGACTTTTCTGCTGAGAGTGGACAAGGACAAGTTGCCTTTTGAAGGGGTGTTCTTGTTTCTTCTCTTTTGTCTGCCTTGTTTACAAATGAAGAAGCTAATTCTTCCAATTCTTGCTCTGTGATGCTTGGCTTGGAACTTGAGGCCTTTTCCTTGCTTCATTTAAACCACTCCTCCAGTTCCTTTTTTTTTTTTGGCTTTGAGTTATCTTTGGATAGTCTTTTGGGCTGGTCAGCCCTCCCCTTCCTCTACCTCTTCCCCCTTTCTCCCTTTTCCTCTGCCCTTTTCACCCTTCTTCCCTTTACCTCCTCCTCCCCTCCCTCCCCTGCTTTTCATTTGATCAGGTGGTCTCAAGACTGTGATCCACCCTACCTCTGTTCCCCAGTATCTGGGAAACAGAAGTATGCCACGATGTCCGGCTTCCTTTCCCTTTCTCAATGTAGTAATTCCGTTGGTAATTATGTAAAGGATACCAATACTACATGGAGTTTCAATTCACTGTATCTTATTCGATGTGTGGGAGCAAGCATTCTTTCAAGGCCACAGTCTGCTCTGCTGATTTTTTTGTAAGGGTGTAAAATCAACTCTGTGACATGACCCAAATGGAAGCCATCCACGACCTATCATGAAAAAACTGTTTGGGTGCCCTCCTTACCATGTTAGAGACTTTCTGGGTGGTTTGGTGGAAGTGGAGATTTGAAAACTGTGTATGGATGACTGAGCTGCAGGCTGAAACCTGAAACCCAGGATATGACTGCTACACCTAGAAGCATTGCTACCTAACCTGGCTTGCCAAGATGGGTGAAGTTTGGTGGGGTGGTTTAAAGTGCCATGGAATTTCACAATGCCCCAATCCCTCCCCAATTTGTGTTAACAATGGTGATTCTTACATGTAGATAGGAGGAACTGAGCTAAATAGGAGTTCACTGCTCCACCAGTTTCTTCCAATTGAATTGAGAGCTATCCCTTGTCTTCCTTGGTGATGGACAAAATCAGGAGAGAAAGCAAATAGTTTTCTCTAACCCATCAGCTCTAAGATACCTGAAATGCAGTCAATGTTGCCTTGTGTATAGTAGATAGAGCCACAGCCCATGAACTTTGGGCTATTATTCCAACAGCTAGAATAAGTGGAGTTAATATTGTCATTAAACTTACTGTGGAACTTCTTCCCCTCAACATTTGGAATTTCTGTGAGTACAGGATAATTTGGAATTGCGATGACACTTCTGACCTCATTGCATCCAGAGATGTCACTGCCTCTTCAGTTGAAGGCCTTATTCTCTTCATGAATGGTAGTTGAAATGTATTCATTTCCCTTCACAATGTGTTCCTTACTTTGATCACTAGATTCATGCAGTTTTTGTTATAAGGGCATACTTATAAGCTTTGACACCTAAAATGTAAAAAAAAAATATAATTTCAATTTATAGGCGTTCTGGTCTTCATTATGGACATGAAGCTTTAATTCTTGTATTTAAAATATATTCACACGTTATAAAATACAAGGATCATATTTACTCTAATTGAGTAAATTGTAGCAAGCTCTGGCTTGTACATTATGGTATAAGTGGGAGTCAGAATATATGTCTAGATAGTCTTCTTTCTTGTCGGTTCCTCTCGCCTCTTCTCCCACTCTTCTCACCTCTTTTCCTCCCCTTCCATCTCCCTTTTCTTCCGAAAGAGCTCAATGTTCCCCAAAGAAAGTGAGGAACCTATTCCTTAATCAGTTCGCACTAGGAAGTTGGGGAAATACATAATGTAACCCACTGTGATATACATCACAAACATCAACATCTCTCACCCCATCCGGCTGCCTTTAAGTCTGAGATTTTTTTAAAGCCTTTAAGTCATCCCAGTTTTTGACATGTTTTCTGTGCATTTTTTTATTTTTTTTTTGTGCTTTTTTACTTTTTGGTGCCAGAACCAGAGCTTGTACTCAAATCCTGAGTGCTATCCCTTAGCCTTTGCACTCAAGGATAGTGGTCTACCACTTGAACCACAGCTCTGTTTCCTGATTTTTTGGTGATTAATTGTAGATAAGAGACTTTCTGGGGCATACTTTCTTTGAACCTTGATTCTCAGAAATCATTCTCTTGAGGATTACAGACATGAGCCACTGGCACCTTGCTCCTTTGAGCTTTTATTCTTCACATATATGCACATAGAGTCTTGTCAACAAGTTGCTGCTGCCATTAACTTTTTAATATAGTTATTGTTAACACTAGAGTTTTGTTGAGCAGTTAATGTTTAGCTGGCAAAATAGTATCTGCAACATAACTTTCCCCCAAATTACAATGTCCCTTAGTATCTGAAGTGGGTTGGCTCTACAACCCATGTGGCTAATGAAGTTCTTTTGATATAAAACAGTATAATATTTGCATATAAACTACAAACATCCTTCATATACTTTGTCTTCTCTAGATTGCTTGCAGTAAGTAATATAATTGAAATAATGTGTAACTAGATTTTATACCATATTATAGGGCATTATGACAAGAAAACAGTGTGAATGTGTTTTAGTACAGATGCACTGCTTTTCCCTTAAAGATGTACAATCTGTAATTGGTTGAATTTGCATATGCAGAGTATTTATTTGTGCATTATTTATAGAAATTATGCTGTAAGAAAGTTGGTCTTTGGTAAAATGATGATGGTTCTATGTTGAAACTGAAATGGGACACCATGAGGAGACTGTGAGTTTTGTGTCTGCATTTAAATGACAGGCAAGATCTTGAGAATTACTAATATTGTAGCCAATATTGACTGAGAAATCCAATGCATTTCACAGAGAGAGTGTAAATCTGGCCACATTGTAACGAGTACAACAGAAGGAAAATTGAAAGACTATCTTTTTCCCATTGAAATGAATGTCCACTGTCATCGGGTGTTTGAGCAGGGAGTTGTGGATAGCTCTTTGGCCAAGCAAAGCACATTTTTACGTGTCTCATAGGACATGCAATAGAATGACACAGCAGCTCTACAAGCTATTGAGCTTTGGTGAGTGATAGTTTTCCCTTCCGTATATCGTTTCAAACTATGGGCTTCAAGGAATTCTGGAACATAAAAATGACTTTTTGTTTTGACAGACATGGGGCTTGAACTCAGGGCCTGGGCACTGAGTTTCTTTTGCTCAAGGCTGGCACTCAGCTCTACTCTGAACTATCTGGTGGTTGGAGCTAAGTGTCTTGTAGACTTTTCCATGCCCAGGCTTGCTTTGAACTGTGATCCTCAGATCTCATTTCTGAATAGCTAGGATTGTAGGCATAGGCACCAGTACCTGACTTCCTGACTTCCTGAATTTTGCTCCTCTGTCCTCTGTCCTCCTCCTCAGGCCCCCTACCTTCCTTCCTCCTCCTTTTTTCATCTTTCTTCTTTTTTCCCCTTCCTCCTCCTTTTTTCATCTTTGTTTCTTTTTCCCCTTTTCTTCATTGCTTTACTTTCTGAGAGAATTCAATGATCAGCCAACCATGAAATGGGAAAGTGGACCAAATAAGGCTGGATAATTTATTGAGCCAACAGAGGTATTATAATCTATTAAAAATATTTAGCCAAACACACTGTATTCGTGACTTTATCTCGTAACCCTGCAGATTGTCCTGGTAGTTGCCCAGGACCTGAGGCAGGAAGGCGGACCCATGTGCCTGAACTTCCAGTCATGTCTTTGCAACTGGTAGTTTTTTTTTGTTTTTGTTTTTGTTTTTGTTTTTTGTTTTTGTTTTTTTTTTTTTTTTTGGCCAGTCCTGGGCCTTGGACTCAGGGCCTGAGCACTGTCCCTGGCTTCTTTTTGCTCAAGGCTAGCACTCTGCCACTTGAGCCACAGCGCCGCTTCTGGCCGTTTTATGTATATGTGGTGCTGGGGAATCGAACCTAGGGCCTCGTGTATCCGAGGCAGGCACTCTTGCCACTAGGCTATATCCCCAGCCCTGGTAGTTTTTAATTAAAGAAAAACTCTAACATTGTGAAATTACATCAGTGAAGAAACCATAGCTTTTTATGTTCTTTTATATGTTTTTCTTCTGTGCAACGTTATTCTATGCCCTAAATTTCAGCTACTTTTGAGATATTTCTTGAATATTGAGATTAGTCTGGAAATCAGGCTAGGAATAAATGAAATGCTGGTGTGGTAATAAAATTTATGTTACCATTTTATGAATATGAAAATGTCTAATTGTTATAACACAAGGTATCTTTGATTAAGAAGTCTAGGACATTTTATTCTTTTACACCTTTTTTAAAGCAGGAAAACCTTTGCTTCTACCATCAGTCTTGAAGCAGAAATCCCAGAAAAAAGAATTTTATAATCAGTCACAAAGAATTCCTACACGCATCATGTATCCCTTCCTCATCATTTCCCATTTCTTAGGAGTCTCCACATTGTTTAATTGTAATCAAGTGCAACTAGCATTTTAAAGCTTCACACTGCTTTCACATTTATGGGATATGATGAGAAGATTAAGAATGGTTGAAACTCAAGAGTAAATACAGTAAACTTAAGAGTAGATGTAGAAATGTGACTCCACCAGGCTTTCATGGAGCACACATTACCCAGTGGGTTTCATGTTGTGGCCATCCATGTATAGAAGAACAAAACTAGAAGGTGCACTCTCCCAAACAACCCTCATTCTAGCCAGGCCCCCCTCCTGTACTCTGCTTTGCAATTCTGTAGCAGGAATCTAATCTCTGGTTTCCTTCCATTGCATTGGTGTTGTTTGACCTGACTTTCCCTCAGCTTGGAACTTAAGCATATGGGACTCAGGTGGCTGGGCCCTGCCTTTCCAGGGCCTGCACTTAGTATTCAATCTATTGTGGAGCAGAGGGATGTTCATGACCCATAGCAAAACTTCTCCCACGTCCCATAAAGTGACATGTTGTTTCTATTAAGGGATCATTTTCTTAAGTGAAATCATGACCAGTCATGATGGCATGGAAGTATACAGAGGCCAAGTGACTATGTGTTATTTTAATTACCAAAGAAGTAACTATTACGATTCCATAATGGTTCAAAGAAGAATTTTAAGACTGAAACATTGGTTTTTTTGTTTGTTTAGTTCAGAAGTAATTGAAATGGAATATGTAAATAGAGTCAAAGTGGACTTTTCCAAGTGAGAAAGAGAAGCCAATTGCACTTCGAAAGAAACTATATGACTATAGCAAGAAAGACATCGCCAATTAACAAATATTTATTTTCCTTTGCTATTCTCTGCTATTTATCCTGTTACATAGTAGTGGAATGAATTAGGAAGAGAGTGATGTAGAGTGCATGGTTTTCCATTGCAACACAAACTCTATCTGTCTATCTATCTATCTATCTATCTATCTATCTATCTATCTATCTATCTACCTACCTACCTACCTACCTACCTAGTCCCCTGTGCGTAGGAACTAATAATTTGTCCTACTACTGTGAAGGGAAGAGCTTCTGAGTTCTTACAAAAACTATCTTTAAGTATTTGTGCAAAGGAGTTGCCATTTGACAAAGCAGTTTATGAATATGGCCCATCTTAACCCACCTCACCCCTTTCAACATTCTTGCCCCTCCTTCCTCTGCCCAACCCTTCCGTTTTCTTACTTTTGTAATATGTACAATGAATTCTTGACTACAATTCCCCCCTTCCCCTTCATTTGTCTCCCGCTCTCCCCTTGCCCCCACTTGATGAGCTGCTGTTTTTCAACCTTATGCTTTGGGAAGTAATGATAAGCACCACCCCCCCGCCGCAGTACTTCCTCAGAACTTTCTAGATTCCTAAGAGTTGTCATTGTAAATATCTAACACAAGAATAAATAGGATAGCAAGATATGAGAGGGTTAAAGACATGCTTTAATCATAATCTTTGTGATTCGAATAAAGAAATGTTGTTGAATAAAGACACTGCACATTCCTGTTGGATATTTCTCACAGAGAGAACACAGTGCTGTCCCAACTCTTTTACTTTATTTAAGTTTTTGGCTCATCACTGGTATTTGTTTCATATCTAACCAAAAGTTCATATTATTTATATGATATTATTTATATAATAATATGAACATCATCCTTGCTGATGGCTTCCCAATCCTCCTGAAGGCAGTAGCCCTTGACTTAGGAGTTGACGAGTGACTGCGTCACTAGGGCTAAACAAATAAACTCCCATTTTTTTCCATAATATCTCTGCCCCACAAATTTATGGGCAAATGATCTAACACAAAAGGCTGGAAAGTCCCAGAATGCCCCTCACCATCTCTCCAGTTAAGGATGGCACTGCTTTGTTCGGTGTCTGTGGCATGGCCAATCCCCTGCAGGGATGTAAGAGACGCAATAAGAGGCCAGTTGGAAGGCCAATGTCTCTTGGCTATCACAGACACATCTGCTCCTATATCTAACAGACCACGGAAGGGCTTTTCTTGTATATAAATTGTAGGCTCAGGCTTTCCCGTTTTATGTTTTGAACCCAAAATATGTCTGAGGACCCAAAACTCCTTTTTCCCCTTTTAATAGATCAAACAAGGGTTTTAATTCAGCTGTGGACAATTTAAGATAAGGGCGAAGCCAATTAATATCTCCCAGAAATTTTTGAAAATCATGCAAAGTACGCAAATGAGAAGTCTTAACCTGTAATTTCTGACTAGTCAAATAATAAGGACCCAAAATATGACCAAGAGGGATTTTTATTTTTCTCTGCCTGGGCTGGCTTTGAACTATCCAAAGAGTCTTAGCCATAAAAGCCCTTTTTATTTCCAATTAAACCAATAGGAGAACAAAAGGAGTAGAGTTTACCTGTAAGTTGCTAAGAATTGACCACCAAGTAGTTGCCAGAGATTTGCTGTAACACTTAAAGAACAGCAGACTGAATGGGGTCCAAGTGTCATTAAATCTAGTCATATTATTTAACCTTACCTTACTGGCACGTGAAAGAGAAAACAAATGAATAACAATAAAAGTCTCAGCTTCAGTGGATCTGAAGTGGCTGTGTCTTCCATCCCAAATTAGCAGGCCAGCAGGAGAGATGGTTTGCATCTGGATAATTCTTTAGTAGAGTTCCTGGATAGGCTGTCACATTTCCTGCTTGTTGCCTGTAAATTTTCTACACAGACTGTTAGGGCATTTTTAAACAGATTTTAGAAGGCTTGGGCCTTTAACCATCTTTCTAGTCACAAAATCCACACAGATTGAAGGCCAACCAAGTCTGCTCTCTGTAGCAGTTTCTGAGTCACAAGCAACTCCCAGTTTGGGAGCCGACTGTGGAGGCAGCTTTCTGTAGCCATAGACTGGCACGGTCCACTCAGCTAGCACACATGTCAACCTGTATCCTATAAAGCAAAATGTTAATTTGGGGTCCGGAAAATTTAGGTTAATAGTCACACCTGTGCAGGTTATTTCAAATGACTCTGGTCCCTTGATCTTAAAGAGTTTGAGAGCACCGCGAAAAAAGAGAAAAAAAAAAAAATGGAGAAGCAAAATCTTAAGTCTATACCAAATAATTGTCAGGATTAGATGTACACTTGACTCTTAGCATAGATAGACATAAAGAATAACATACTGGTTGTACATCATTGCACTTATATCACGTGCTGTATATTAAAACCTTTTGGAGTTTTTCTTAGACATATTTGTTTGCACCCAAACATATCAGTTTAGGCTTAAAACCTGTTTTTGTTTTATTTTTAAGTTTTACCAACACATAGACATAGACATAGACATAGACATACATACACATACAGACAATGTGCACACATTTTGGGGCGTGCTTAGAATTGTTCTTTAATTGGCCATGTAAGTTTTTCTGGAATTCCAGTGGCAAATGATATTATTTTGCCTATATTCTAGAACCACGTGGTTAGATAGTAAACAAAAAAATCTTTTTAGCAAACCAAAATTTTCAGATCATCTGAGAAGCCAAATTTGAGAAACCAGTTTAGCTTCACAAAGGGAGTATATGGGAGACAGGATATGAACACAGACAGTGAGCTCACAGTAAGACACCTTCATCTCGCAGCATTTGAATTGTAAGGCACCTTTGAAATGCAAGGCCACAGGACTCCAAGTCTCTGCCCAGCCTCCAGGAATTTGGCATGCTTGTCACCTGGGGGATGGGCAGGCTTTCACTCCAACCAGTCCTATTGTCTACCATGTGCTCAATGCTAGAGAAAGTTTATGATTTAGCCAAACAAGCAGAATTTAACTGAATCTCCAAAACTTAAACATCAATAACAAGAATAGAAAACCTTTCTTTGAGTCTTTTAAAGCAGATGTTAAACAAATATCCATACCCGTCCTATGTCACAGGCAGAGTTTAGAGGGAGGCAGAAAAAGAGATAGAGAGAACTTCATCTGCCTGAGCACTCATAGAAGTTAGGTAAGTCCTGCAAAATATTCCAAATATATATGATTGGGCTCAAACTTGAGCAGCTTTCCTGAAACAATTTAGACTTGACGAGCAACCTGCTGAGCTGAACTAGAGATCAGTTATCTCCAAACACCCACAATTGCTGATCTCCTTGACCTAGCCCAGTGGATTTATGGAAAATGTAAGCTCCAGGCTAATGGTCACTCACCCTGGTTGGGGTTTCAAATCTGTCCTGGTGGATGGAAATAGAGCGCTGGGTCAGGAGAAGTTACCTCGGTGGTGTTAGCATTTCTCTAGCCTCAGGTTCCTCCCCCCTGCTAGCAGCCTGCACCTAGGAGAGCTGTAAGTCTGCCAGGACTCCCTTTAAAGGAGTTTGTTGTTCTGGATGAAGCTGTGACAATAGAGCTATAACTGATTTTAACATAGTCTCAACATAGGTCAATCTATCTTTAGTAGGCTCATTGCATAATTTCTCCTCAGTGTCTGAGCCATCTGAGTCTTCCTTAATGTCTAGCTCAGTGGGTTCAGGTCTTGTTAATTTTTCTCAGCTCTTCCCAGGCAGCAGCATACGCTCCCGGAGCTGGGCAACACTCATCAGGACCCTGTTCAGTTTCTCCAATCGACTGATCAAATTTAATCTATTCATGTCTAGGATCTAAGCAATCTCGGACCAGATACCAAAGAATAATAGCATCCACTGAGGTTTTCTCAGGGCCAGTTGCATCATAATGTTCCCTTTTTTTTTTTTTTTTTTTTTTCTAGCAAGTTTCTAAGTTATTGGTTCCTTCCTCAGGAACTGGGGGCATGCTTTCTCAATAAAATAAAAGAAACGTTCTAAGTTACATTGGCCAACTTTCACTGCCCGGGCATTAAGCATG